>NW_016916956.1:0-30485 GCF_001483705.2 Eufriesea mexicana | reverse complement strand
CCTACACGAAAAACCACTTCTTCTCAATTGCATCGTGATTCTCACTCCGCCCGTTGCACCGTATCCTATTTCACAATTGCATTAAAGCTTAAAAGCGGATTGCACGATTAAAGGACACGTTCCTGAAGGAAAATAATAAACCACAGATCGCTTTTAATTCGCGAAACGACGCGATCGTCATCGAAAAGCCACTGAACGTAAACATAAACGGATTCTCGAGATATCGTGGAAACGGGTGTATAAAAAATAAGGAAAGAGTAGAGGGGAAATATAGCCTTGGAATGGATTCTTGGGGTCGTACGGCCGAGTTCGTGTAGCGAGCCAAGGGCTGTGAAGGGTTAGCGAAGGGCGGTCGAGGGGTAAGCGAAGGGTGCACCCGTTGCCGAAGACATTTAGTTCTCTACTCCGTTAACCCCGAGTACCCTGGCACAATCGAATCAACAACGGATGGGTAATTTCCTCGGAGGACGGAACAAAGCGGGGCCACTCGCGAGATATCGAGCTCGCCAGAAAAATGCACGCGGACAAAGAGCCGATAATTGTAATTGCGATCTGCTAGTCGACGGAAAAGCGATTTATTGCCGGTGTGCATCGAGAAACTCATCGTGATCTATTAACCATTTCCCTCGGGAAAAAATGTACGGCACCGTCGTTCACCTTTTAACGATTTCACGTCTGAAATTTCATAACCTCGACCTCTGTTTTAGCTCGATCACTCGCCGAAGCAAATAAACCAGGATCCAAAGTTTGCTGTGGCTTGAAAAAAAGGTTGTCGAGGGTTAGGGTTAGGACAGATGACACGTCGTTGTCTAACCATAACAGTGACAGGAAAGACAAATTTCTCGATATTAAATTCATGCGGAATAGATACGGAAACAATTGCGAATTCCGAAATCGGAGATATCCAACGAACGCTTCTGATTCTTATAGAAATTAACGTACACGTCGGGGATAAAATTGTAGAATGTAAATTGCCAGATAAATATTCAAGGATGTTAAAAAGTCGACTCTGCATATATATGAAATATGCATATCTAGTAGAGAGTTAGCATATTTCTATACTTTTCCCGTTATACGTTTCAAAAACGTTGACCAGTCCGTTCGAGATAAGGTAGCAAGATTGTAAACAGCAAAGCAGAGTTCCTGTGAGATGATCGTTCATAAATCTAGATGGTGTAGCATGTCCCGATAAGAAGAATGCAATTTGCAAGTAAAAGTGCCGGAGTCTATCAGGCAGATATCTCGAGGCGAACGTTCTTTGCAGATGTTTAGAAAATCTTTGCTAAGAATGATGAAAGTTCTAAAGTTTAGAAAGAAATTCACCTTTTTTAGAATTCGCAATTTTGCTGCTTTTTTCTACGAATGAAAGTACACAATATCGCGTAAAAATAACTTCCGTGCCTTTATTTTTTCTCTATTTATCTGGACGTATGTACGTCCAGAGCTTAAGTAAATCGTACTAAGTAATTAAGGCTTCTTCTACTGTAAAATAAACCGAAGATGCCGTGTTTGACGAACAGGGATACGAATGTGTACATTGGCTGACGAAGATTCAGAGTGTGAGACTCGCAACGAAATATTCGAAGAAATTAACGGCTTGATAGCGATACTAATTAATGGTAAACAATGTACTAGGTTATTCTTCAAAGATCGAAGGTATATATCAGCGAAGCAGTATCTACGTTAAAAAATTATACGAGCACGCTTGATCGATGAAAGAACAAAAATTTGTAATTAAACCGATACCACTGGCAAAAGTTTTTCGTCGTAAATCGAATAATTCAGATTCGAAGAGGTTCCTATGTTCGACCAACGAAGTTGTTCTCGACAATTTTCTTTCGGTTGAAAATGGACTTGTTTGGACGGTCTATAGGCGCACGTAAGAGCGTATTGGATACCTCGTCCTCGAGGTCCGAGAGAAGATCAGTGATTGATCTCGACGGATTCTCCGCCGGAGTCTGTTACGAGTTGGAAAAGTAACGCGTTGACTCGCCTTGGCTCTCGATGATATTTTCCCACCAGCTACTTGGGCATTATCTCGAGAAACAAAGTAACGCGAATTTTTATTTTTAATTTCGCGATTTTGAAAAATCCAACACGTTTTCGATAAATTCGAAACTATTAATCTTATAAACATAGAATGTATATTTACAAATTAGAGGTATATATTTAATATCAGAATGGTATAAAAGAACAATTGTATGAATGTGTAATTTGTCGACAGTCTGTAGAATTTAAAAATTAATCCCACGTAAGAGAAAGTAGAAATGCGATATTGCAATGTTGCCTTTACACGATAATTATACATTTAGTTTCATTTGCATACGAATTAACATTCGCCAGAGCTTGTGTGCTCGTTATATTTATCCATATTTAGCGATTGAAAACGTTTTCACGTTGAAGAATGCCATTAGTCACCTAATTTTCGCGAACGAGTCAGGCTCTCTGATACACGAGACTTTTCAGTGAAGTATCGCACGAAAACTTTGCGCAGATATTCTACGTCGAGCGAATGTTCATAACCGTGTATCCGTTATACAGCAATGACCGTTTCGCCGCACGCGACGAATGCATTAGAAAGCGTCGGTTTACATGTTCTACAACTTTCGCAAAGTTTAATTACTGGTTCTTCATGACGTCGGTAGCCATGCGAATGAAAGCCCTGCATTTTCGCGCTCAACATTTAACTACGTTTCAGGCAAGGCCCTGTTGATCGCTAAACCGTGTAAGCAGCAGAAAGCACCGGTTAAGAATTTTATGCTTTTGGTTATGCCAGCTCGCAGTTGTAGAACTGATGATGTGTCACGTGCAGTTATAGTTCTCTCATTTACTAGTTTCTCAGATAAGTTTTGCCTCTCTTGCAAAGTTTCGTTAATAATTCAGGACGTATTAGTATGATTTAAATGCTTCACGAAAATTATCTCGTTCATGTCGCTTTCTCTATTTCGATTAGAGAGTATCGCACATTTCGTGAAATTTTTTCCATAAATTTTACGTTACTGCGAATTATGTAAATTGTCAGTGTTCTTGTCTCTTAGATCTAGAGAAGCTAGTGTCTTAGTCTTTATTCAATCATCCTCCCAGTGACTCGAAGACGCAGCTCATAAATGTCCCTTATCCAGGGGAAACTTTGGCTGGAAAACTATAAGTGAAATCACGTACGACACAGCTATGCTAAGTAATTTACATAAGTGCTGACACTTTGACATTTTATGATCAGGTCAAAGCCGTATTTCTCGCGTATATCAGGAAATTCAGCAGCGAAGGGAGAAGTTTGACGAAAGCGTCGCGCAACCTGTGCCATGAATGTTAATTAACGAGACAACAATACGCGTCGTTGTTGGAAAATCTTCGCAGCTTTCCTTCGATCCCCTTTCACATCTTTATTTCTCGAATATTCTTTTAACATTCGTAAATATTTGTGTCTTTATTTTGCGAACTCTATTGTACACAAGGTCTCAAAGGAGTAGCGATCCGCGAGAGAAAACGAACGAGCAAATTAGCGAATAGCAAATTACGAATTTCCGTAATCGTTTCATCGACAAATACTTTTTCGTCGTTTCCAAGAAAAGGAACCTTTTCTTTTCTTCCAGAAACCGTGGAATTTCGACTTCCGTGTTATATCGACTTTCGCAACATCTTTTGGTCCATTCACAGTGACATAATTGCATTTCCCGTTTCTCCCGGACACGGAGCATAAAAATTGAGTTGGAGGTTAAATCCACGCGAAAGTGGTCTGCGTGAGAGGTTGGAAGGTTAAGTGGCGAAACGCGGATCAGATCAGTGGTTCTGCGATTTCTGCGACCTTCTACGCTCCCTGTATTCCATACCTGGTTACTTTCAATCTCCCATCCCCCTTTGTGCTTTTACCATTTCTCGAATTCACGGCACGAGTATTATACTTCGGAATATTACCGTATTATTAAATAATTAACAAAAAGAGAAGGGAAACTGGCACAGACGAGAAACGATTTCTGTGTTTTCTCTTTTCTTCCACTCTCCACGCTTCATTTTCTTTGCTCTCTCGAGCTCCTTCTTTGCCATCTTCTTTACTTTGCTTCTTTTTGCACTTGGCCAAATTTCGCCAGCCTCGCTATCGTTTCGTCTTACGAACGCGCCCGTCCCGATTGTTCTGCGATTTCCAGGCCTCGATGCTTTGCCGCGTTTTAAACGAAGCCTGTTTTGCATCGAGTGTAAAGCGATCGTATCTGAATACTCCGAGTAGGAAAAATCCTCGCGGGGAACGTCGTCGTCTGTCGACGTCGAATCTCTATTGGTCGACCCATTGATTCGATCTTCGCCACAAAGGTGTTTTGTCGCTGATTGAAGGAACGGGGAATCCGATGCAGTCGAGCGACGAAGGGATGAAGAAAGTCCCGAGGAGCGCGAAGATCGGCTTGACTAAATTCTTAAAAGGGATTTAATCGATACACCGTAATGTAGGTTGATTTGATGGCGATTTAATGGGAGCGAGAAATTGTTTCTACTATATAAACACTGTATTAGGTATATTTAATCGTGTAATTGCGAGATCTGTTATTATATATTGATCGGTGAGATGTTTATAAAGCGATAGAGTGATACGAGATTATGAAATTGATTAAATATTATAAATTTACTAAATATCCGTATTAAATAAATATGAAATTCGTACAAATATGACGCGGTAAGGACATAAGTGAATTTAATTTTGGTAGTAATTTATCGATTCGCGAATAAAGAGTTTATGAATTTGGAAATAAATGAAAGATAATCGAAACACGACGACATCCGTAAATCCGTTGATAGGAAAAGTTATTCTCGATGAATTAAATTATACCCGTACAACGTGTAATTTAATGCTTGCATGCTAAATTATATTTACGGAGAATTCGTAATATCATTTCGCTTATTGGCCAAGAACAAATGAAACGCTCTCGTGTAACTTGTGAAAAATTGAGGATCAATATGTTTTAATGGAAACGTATTGGTATATACTTGGGCAAAATGAACGGGAATTATGCAGAAAATTAGTGCCTGTATCGATAAATTCTTCGCGTTCCAGAAACCGCAAACTGTGATATTTCTCCGGGTCTGTGAGTAAATCTCATCGAACCGTTCAGCGAACAATCTCGAGCGCTCCAAGAATTTGACTTTTCCGCATCCTCGACTACCCCACGAAGTATTTACTCGACAGCAGTTGTGCTTGGTAATCGAATCATTCGTTTTTATTCCTTTCCAAAACGTTTAAATGCTCCAGGTGTAAATTTACCCGGCATATCGCTCGAATAATCAAATTTCGATAAAGCGAATTTCTTTATTTTTCACAACTTGTATGAAGAATCGTGAAATGTTTAATCCTCGAAAATAAAGTATTTTTCGTTGCAAGTTTTTTTTTTTTTTTTTCACAAAACAGGAAAATTAATTAAATTCGTATTATTAGTAAATTATTAATATATGTTGATATATGATATGAATAGAAAATAAATTGAATTCTCAGTGCAGAGGTTGACTCGATATATGTATATTATTCGATACATTTTTTTAATTATCGTAATATACGCGTATAAATTGTTCATAATTTGTTGTAGGTCGTTAATTAGCAATCGGCCAGGAACTTGTAAAAATTTTCTTTTAATTAATAATCATAAAATGTGTAATAAGAACGACGCTTTGACAAATATTTATTTATCAAACACGAGCGTTGCTAATTAATTAACGAGCTTCGTATATTTATCGATAGATGTTTATTTTC
Source organism: Eufriesea mexicana (assembly GCF_001483705.2). Taxonomy (NCBI): domain Eukaryota; kingdom Metazoa; phylum Arthropoda; class Insecta; order Hymenoptera; family Apidae; genus Eufriesea; species Eufriesea mexicana. Next base: position 24,751 of record NW_016916956.1, on the reverse strand, counting down.
GCGATAAATAAAATCCACGAGTAACGTGTTTTTCTTACGTTAAATCGATGCATTAAACAACACTGTTCTGACACGAAATTAATACAAATGAGCACGCAACGTAAATTAGTAATGTAATTGTTTCGCGTGTAAAGCGAAGGACGTTGACAAGCTGCGTTAGCGATTAACTTTCGTGCCATAGGAAAACTTTGAAATGTCGTACGTGTCGATTTGTACACAGATTGATCTATAGTTTGGCGAAAAACTTTTCTCGCCATCATAAATCAAAGGCGGTATATTTTAATAACGCTTTAATAAAGCGTTTTCGTGATTTACGCCATAGCAAATAACGTTGTTAGCAAAGGACGGTGGAGCTGATAAATCAACGATCGCGGAATGATTCATGGAATGAGAGAGCAATTTACTTGAACGTCGTGCTCGCATTTTTCGCGCTTTCCCTATACAATCTTGACGCGTCCGTAAAAATCCTATTACAACGCCGCCATGCAAGACGGATGTCTGCAGCTTACGAGAAAATCTTGGCGAAATTGTACCTCCAGAGGAATTAGAATCGAGATTTTATTTTACTTCCATTTTGTAACCCGAGTCGTGAACGATGTAACGATCTCTTCCTTCATTAGGAAGATGTAATCGGTATACTTTGCAGATTTATGCCAAGTCCATTTAAATGAAACTAAGGGAAATAAATTAGGTGTAGCTGCATCGTGTTTCTCATCGTGTAAAAAATGAAAGCGACTGGGTCACTGGATTATCTAAATAGAACGTGCTTTGCCTATATAATTCGCAGGCTGAAACGCATTACGTAGTTATTTCAATTATTCATTATCACGATGATTGCTAATGATTTGTTGCTACATATTAACGAACTGATATAACACGTTTCCTTTTTTGAATATCTAGAACGATATTTAAATATCTGTTCTACTTGCGAATTGATTTTATCAGAATTTCGGGGAATGAAAATAAAAAAATAAAAGAAATGTTATTCGTTAATAATTTATGTAAGTAAAATCAATAGAAATTCATTAGGTATTTTTGTGAATTTTTTCCAGAGGAAATAATTCTTAATCTGCCACCGCTTCAAATTCCTCGCTTGAGGCACCATCAAGTAACAGATTGGTATCCTTACTTCGAAAATGCGGAAGGTCAGGGTATCAGTGGTCGCTCTTCTCGATTGTCGTGTTGCAATGCTCTCTGGAAATAAGGTATTTGTATCTATTTTCACATCGTAAAGATTACAAATAAGAAACAACGACGATGCCGTACAATTTTCCCTTGTATTAATCGTTGCTTACAGTTTATAGAATCATTTTGCAAATAACGTGAGTATTTTTACAGGCTCTGACTATGAAATTGAAAGATCGCGAATAGAATGGTACCGAAATTATCGAACCGACGAGTGGTGAAATTTTTAACGTGTAAGAGTCGTAAGAAAATCAATCGAATTCTAAATAGAAGTACTGGCATTACAATCGAGATAAGTTGATCGCTGCTTTTAAAATGATTTATTTAACAAGATTGATCGTGCGCGAGTTAATGAGTAATGCAAATTACTCGTAAACTAGTTCACGAGCTGTTTGCCAATTAAATTTGGCACAATCGCTTGACACGGCATAAACGCATCAAACGCATCGGCTGTCAGAGAATCTTCTAAATACGTAACACGACTGGGCACGATCAGTGTTCCATGATGTACCCTGATTTAACCCCTCGTGTCCTAATCGAACATGTTCTCACGCCGAGTCACATGCAACTGTAGAATCTGTGTCACAATTATAGGTCATGTGGTTACGTCGCAACGCCGACTGGGCATCCCTTTTAACCCTGGGTAATACTACTCACATTTCCGATCCCAGGTACAGCGTTAGCTTCCAATACCCAAACAACTGGAGATTGGTGATCGCCGGGGTGCGCAGGGAGGATCGTGGATTGTACGTCTGTCAAGTGAACACGCACCCCCCGAGAATGCTCGTCACTAACATCACTGTTCTAGGTAATGCACTGCTTCTATTAATCCGAAAAATTTCTACCAAATAGTCTAGCGTCGAGTAACGTTAAAAATAATATCAATAATCGAGGATAAATGCCAACAATCGTAACTAACGTCGATATGTTAAATAATTCTCGGCATCTATTAATCAGAAAGACATTTAGAAATAGCCCGATTTCGAGAGATCATAGATATAACGAATTAACCAAATACGATATTAATTAGACGATTGCTGATGGATTAACGTAATTGCAATTTATTATCTTGAATTTATCGTTTGTTGGATCCTAGATGTAATAAAATAGCATTTATTTTGCATTTTATATTCTCATAAACTATCCGTATAACTGTAGGCGATGAAATATGCTAAAACGAGGACGAATTTATATCAGCTATCTAAATATGAAGATCATTTTACACTGCCATAGGCAGGTGCACGATACGTATACAGCATTATAAGCAGCAAAGAATGATACTTGCGACATTTACAACGAAACGGGATTCAGAATGCATCGGTCACATTCTTGGCTTAGGGTATTTATGAATACGATATGGAAGAAATTAGGACACTGGAACATCTATAACGTATAGTACGATACACGCATGCGATGATAATCTTGCTTTAGATAACCGTGATATTGGAAATCTTTATCATATCGGGACAGATACGAACGATGTTGTATGAAAAATGCAATTTCATAACTCGAGGTCACATATTGCGAATCTATTTCATAAAGTTAATAAATATCCTCGAGTAAGAGGCACGCGATATGGGAGCGTGGAATTCTCAACTGTATGCAACTGAATTAGATGCACAAGACACCAAAAATACTTTGTCAAAAGTTTACGAGACAGCTAAAAAATACACCTGAGAAACAAACTAATCTACCTCGAACCTAGAATCTTCAGAATTCCAAGACTGTCTGAAATTTAGGGAGATTGGACGGCTCGAATTCTTCGAATCTTTCGAAATCTTTGAGTTTCAGGGATTATTGAATCTTTGAACCGATAAATCTCTAAAACCTTCAAACTGCATTATTGGATTCTTAAATCCTTGGATTTTTGTCTAAATTATATTCGATTAATCTAGACTTTTAAAGTAATGCAACAAGGTTTTGTATTCGAGTATCTTTCATTCCAATATTCTAATCCAAATTTGCAATTGTGATATTTGGACAATACTGTACGTGTAATTGATCAACCGATTCCATGCAGTTCGAACCGGTGCATCGAGTTTCACAAATCTAACGTTACTAGTATCGAGTTCCGCAAGTTTCGAGCAAGTAAATCGTGCTGTACTTGTCTGTGGATGTTAGTCACACAAGTTTAGATTCACCTTTATCATATCCCGTGTGTCCTGAACCAAATGCCTAAAGTTTTACCATTAAGTTTAATGCCTTGAGCTCTTTTGTAAGATAATTTAACAACATTTCGAATACCAAAGTTTTGCGATATCGATTGCCAAAGTTTCTACGCAACATGGTAACCATTATTTTTGGGACTTCATACATTATACTGTTCAACGCGAATTATAATCTTGAGAAACCTAAAAGCTGAAATAGAATATATTATTGTTAATATGTACCTGAAAGGAAACGGATTAGTACGAGGAAAGAAAACGAAAGCGAAAGGAACGGAAACCATGAAGGTTAATAACCAAGTGAAACGAGCAAGCCAACGACGAGACCTGAGCAACTTAACTACGAGACAGAAACATCCCAAAGGTGAGATATAAACAAACCAACGAGGAAGCGCTCGAGTATTATGCGAAATACTCAAACGCTCTAACGAAAACTAAATCGAATGGAAGACGTAAAATCTGTGAATGGAAAGATTTAACCAACGATGAGACATAAATAAACCAACGACGAAGCATTCGAATATCGTACGAGATACTCGAATACTCAAACAATGAAAAATAGAATGAAAGAAATAAAATCTGAAAGAAGAAAAATACTTAGAATCTAAAAGAAAAAATAATTAGTATCTGAAAGAAGAAATTATTGTTAAATTATTGAAGAAAGTGGAGAATGGCTACTGAATAGCCATTGATCTAGCCAACGATGAGACATAAATAAACCAACGACGAAGCATTCGAATATTCTTCGAAATACTCGAATACTCAAACAATGAAAAATAGAATGAAAGAAATAAAATCTGGAAAAGAAAATAAATTAGACGTGAAAATAAAAATTAACAACCCAACGACGAAAGAGTCGAATATTCTACGAAATACTCGAATGCTCAAACAACGGAAAACAGAATGAAAGAAATAAAATCTGAAGAAAGAGAAATAATTAGTACCTCAAAGAAAAAGTAACTAGTACCTGGGAAAAAAATAATTAGTTCGCGGAAGAAAGAATTATTTAAGGAGATGGAATGTGGGTGTAATATTTTACCGCCCTGTCAACATTAAACATCATTCTAATATTGATACTGGATGGTTTTGTCTTCGGAAAAGACAGTGTTATTGATCGACGTAATAGCTAGCAAAAATTGATACTTCAACCTACCACGATTAATAATATTCGATGACAGATGTAACAGATTCAAGATAAAATTTCGATAAAATAGGGACACTGTCATTAATATTCTAACATTGATTATCCGTATTATCGGACATCTACGAGATCAGTTCTGAGTATTTTTCAGAAAGATCGTGTCAAATCTGTCGATCATTAATTTACGATGCCGCGGGCAATTAAATTCCTTGCCAGCAGCAGCTCGACAACTGTAACGTTTGTAAGAAATGCATCGATATCGTGGTTTGCGATGCGTTCCGTCGAAAAGTAATTAAAACATCGAGCTTGCAAATCCGCTCGTTCATCTGTGTCTATTGTACTTGGTAAACACAGATCCTTGCAACGGTACTTTTATATTTTCCCGATATCGTTGCATAGCGAATAATGTTTAGAAACTTCTTCGAACGAAATAAATATTAATTAACGAGTGCAAGGAGTTTCATTAAAGTTTCTTAATTTGCGAATACAATACGATGGCACTAAAGAAATCAATGTTTCCGTTGTAGATACAGCTACCAAGTTATGCCCCATTGTTTATATTATTGATCTCAACCTCTCTGGCATTATCATCTGTCATGGAGTTTGCACAAAGTAGCTCAGCTTAATGAATAAGTCGTTATTGAACTTGATGCACTTTGGTATACTTGTCTGGAGAGTAAATAGGAAACTAACAAGGTTCGAGATGCAACTAGCTTGTTAGTTAATTAGAGTGACTTTTCGGGGAGTTGGTGTCTATAATTTGAAAGGAGGAAGACAAGCGGGAGTTACGTGTATAAGATTTACAACTTGCTATCATTTCATTCGTTTATCCCGTTTATACGGAGAGCAATGAAACTAGTTTAATTTCGAAGTTTAGATCAAGCTATTTTCAGATAAATTTCACCTCGTCTCGCTGAAATACGACCCAGTTATTTAAATCCTGGCCATCGACAGTCGCGCAACACTTAGTTTCCAAAATTTCTATACTTTTCAACATCTCGAATTACGTGCTCTGTTGAACAAAAGGTTAGTTTGCCTGGTTTAATACGCGCGAAAATCCTACGCGAACACAGTAATCGCGAGGACTATTTTACTCTGTAATAATCCCCCAAATCTCTTCAAGCACTATCGTGTTCGTATGCAACATTTGAAGTTAATGCGCCCTCGCTGTCTAAAACAAATGCAAATTAACTTCTCGCGGATAGAGAAATATATTTAGGTCGAGACGCGCAAATACCTTGAAACTCGCAAATTCTGATGAATCGTTCTCCATAACTCTCTGTCTCCTCACACCGGAAAAAGAGAACGAATAATAGAAAATATTATCGACGTTTTTCGCGTTCACCGATCAAAGTTGAAAACAAAGAAATTTTACGCAAACGAAGAATATAAATCTACATCTACTTGGTTTAATTATTTGCGATGGAGAATCGGATTTAGACGTCGCGATCAACGAATGTCTCGTCACTTGGCGGGGGGAGGCACGTCGCGAAAAATCGTGAATTATGGAAGCACCGCGTAAATTTCTCGTTGCAGGGTGGAAATTCACTGTCGGGAGTTCGATATCGCGTGGCCAATCGACTTGGTCCACACGTGGAGGCAGTTTCGAAACGACAGTTGTACGGAAAGTTTAACTCGATGGTGGCTCAGATTTTCGCCAAGGCCGCACCCCGAGTCATCCCCCAAAAGTGGAGAAGTGGAGCGTGCCAAGGGGTGCGCGCGTTGATTTTATAGCGCGCCGAGACGTATTTATACAAGAATTTGCAACTCCCCGGGCTCTGAACCAGATTGCGCACTTCCTTTATTTCCCTTTGTTTCGACGTCGTAATCAGGGGAACAACTTGGCGCGAAATCGTTTCTTTGAGCTCGTTTCGTCCGATTGTTTCTCAAATTGAAGATGTTCGATGGATCACACTGTCGCAATTGAGGGACGTTCCACGCTTCCGTCTCTAAGCGACATTTTCCTCAATGGTATTCTTTATCGTCCTCGTTCGAGACACGAGGCTCGTAATTCCATATCACATTTTAAATCTGTAACGCGACTGATGGATAACTTTGCTTTTAATAGCACACGCACGCTTTCTCGTCTTATGGCATCGTATTAAATATTTCGCCGTATTTTGCATTTTTATCCTGAAAAGAGGGGACGAACGTCGATCGGTCGAAAGGGCACGGGCATAATTTTAAAGAATATCGATGGTGCCCTGATCGAGAAGCGTGGAGAATGAACGAGAAAAAGAGAGTGATTAATTGCACGCACGCCGCTTTTCCACCTCCCTTTCAATAAAGACCTCCTTTTGTGACCGAGTCCCCCTGAATTATCGACTGGTTCTCGCTTTTTAAATCGAAAAATCCGTTCGGTCGACGTATCGAGGCTGCATTCGAATACTCTCGAGCCTCGGAGCTCTTCCGTGGAACACGAAGCGGCTACCTACTTCAAATTGCTATTTTCTCTTCACGACTCAGTTTACAGATCGTTCCCGGACCACGTCGAAACTTTCAACGGACACTCGGGATGGCCCATTTTAAATTCTCGTTAACGTTTACCGAGCTTCTAGCCAGGTTGATCTTTAATTCACCAGGCATAGCCTGGACGCCGGAAAAAATTGTTATTCCGCCGGTTAATAGGAAGCTCGCGACAAACCTGACGCGAGAAAGTAACGCAGTGGACCTTTGCTTCTTCTAGGCACGACCAGTTGCTCGCTACTTTCTACCGTTTATCCACGCGTTGTCTTTGCGTCACTCGGCAATCAGTCGATAGATTCGAGGGAAAGTTTATCTTTGAAGATCGGTGCCTAGAATTTTACGAGTTTATCGAAATTTAAGAAGGTACCAGGCGGATTCGACTGAAACCGAAACAGTTGGTTTTACAAATGGAAATTTATTCCGAGATCCTGGTCCTTCGTCTGTGTACATGGTAATCGCGAGAGCAGGAGGACAGAAGGATGTCTAAGGATCGGTATTATTCCCTCGAAGAAAATGCTTATTAGAACGCTTTCCTTCGAGCTTCCATTTGCAATTATTACCAGAGTCGCTGTGATACCATTACGCGATTCTGCTATCTTATAATGCTAATTTTATAATACTAAATTTAAAAGGTCAAACTGGAGGCAAAAGTTGTCGCATTTTCGATACTCCGTTCTCAGGAGACGTGCACGTAACGATTCGTCGGGTCTCACCTTGTCGAAAGGTATCTCCGAATTTAACATACCATTAAATTCTCCATTAACCAAGAACACGAGGACTGAATATTTTAACGAGCCCGTGTCTTATTCTTCGGACAAAGCGTCAGGACGAAATGACAAATGTTTCCCTGTCGACGGGGCACGCTGCACCCCCCGTCCTTCGGGTTTTTCCGCAACCCTGGAAAACTCGCCTATGCATCTCCAATACAACCGCAAATACGATGCACCGCGAACTTTGATCATTGTTCCTTTCATTCGACTGTTCTTACGATTATAAGTACCGAGGGAAAATACGAGGATTCGCGTAAACGAATCCGCAAGCACGATATCGGGGAACAAAGCGACGAGGAAACGAAATCGACTTTGCCTTGACAGTTCTCCTCCCTCTAAATCTCTCTCTCGTCACTCGTCGTAGCTCGGTTGCACGCAACTCGCTCCTCTGCGTTGCTCCTCGTGGTCGTCCGCCTCGACGAAACCGACCCGGACCAGGGGACACGGAACTTCCGTTTAATCCAGTTAAGAGTAGGAAAAGTTTCTCGCACACTTCCAGCCGGGAAGTCCTCGGTCTGTCGGACTTTACGGAATCTTAAACTCGACGCGGTATTTTTCATCCCCCTCCAACCTCTCAGCCACTCTCTATTCCCCCTGTCTCATCCCCAGTTTTCATATCCATCGGGTTTCGTGGGTGCAGCCTTCGCTTCTTCGCTCCTTTGTTCCGCGTTCCATTCTTCTTATTTCATTCGAGGTTATCGGCAGCTCGGAAGTATCTCTTTAATTAGAAGATGGCCGAACCCGGATTTTTCCAGCAGCCACAGGCACTCCCTTCGAGCAGCTTCGCGGCTACGACTGCGCGAGTTACCTTTGGATCGTTCTTATGAGCGGGATAACAAAAGCTTAATTGAGAAGCTGCTCGAGCTAGCGTGTAGAACACGACCAGAGTTTCCACGGTCATCGTATGTGTTCTTCGGGCAGTTTTGTCGGGCCGGCTGGGTCAATATATTGAATTGGGAGTCAATACGTTCCAGGTCTCCGCCTTTATGTACCGAACCAGCGGAGATTTAACGTGTTTCCGCGTGCTCGTTAGGCGAGATTAAATTCGTAAAACTAAGGCATTATTGACGTCATCGGCCAGCCGTGGTTTCGCTCGAATATAAAATAGGCTGAATAAGTTCTCTCAAAGTACATTCGGTACTTTGTGGAACTGGTAGCTTGTATTTTTCGTTGCTGAGCCATTTCCGTTTTCCTCCCTGAGTGATTCGAATCGCGAAGGGCAAACGATTTGAAAGAAAATTCGGAGAAGGGTAGAACGTAAAATCGATATTTGTCCAATTAGTCGTAAGAGATGAGCAGATTATGCAGATTTCGGTAACGATGATTGAAGTAGCAGTGATTTGCTAGATTTCAGAGCGTTAGGAAGAGAATAAAATAAATCTAGGGAGAAATGAAGCTGCTTTATTGTTTTTTGAAATTTCAAATTTCCCGTTTCTATTCTGTTAAAAGAGTACGTCGCGTTGGTTATAATCTCCAAAAAAGCTCTTTCTAAAGTTTCAGTCATCGTGCTCTGTACGATTTTAAGAAGATTTACTCCGGCGTGCGCGTACAGCGTATAAAAGTCCTTACAAAAATAATAGTTAGATTTTATTATTCATTTTATTTTACCACTTCGAGTCCCTTTCATTGATACGTAACAAAAGAACTTCTTTTCAAATACGCGGTGTATTTTGATATCCATCGTACCTCTTTCCTACTAGGCATGAAATTCAAAGAAATAGTCGTGCGTACAATTTTCGATATTCATAAAACTCCGTATTCGAGAAACGACACGAATTCGAGATAGGAAGAAAACAAATAAATTTCGTTGTACCGAATGTAATTAGAAATGATCTTAATTTTTGTCATCGTTACAAATATATCCTTGCCTAAAAATTGCCCATGAAATCGTATACAGAAAAGATTATATTTCAAGTAAATAATCCAAGGAGTCCTCGTATTTCGAGGAAAGCTGTTTCGAAATTAAAATTCAGGAGACTCGACGATATTTTTCGTCTTTGTGATTAGAGAGGGTTAGGTTCTCACAAAAGAAACGAAAGCCTCTTTGGATGGTTACAGCGTGCTAATTTCGAATGAAAGAGGCGAAAGTTTCTTAAGCGAACGAGGGTGGTTTACTTAAAGATGATTCAGAGTTTACTTGCATTAGCGTTGTAGTAGGATATTCAAGGTAAACTGGATGTTTCGTAAATTACGTTACAATAACTTCTTCTCCGATGAATAATTCATCTGTGACTAAACATTGCCGTATGAAGTATTTTTCCCTTTCACGAGAGCACCTGGTTAATAATTCGAGTAAAAATACTAGCCGAGGGTGAAAGACAAAATTATCGGTAAACTTGTTTATGTCTTGCACGTACGACGCATATAACTTTGTAAATATGTCAGAGATTATTATCTTGCTAGAATATTTAACTTGGTCGTAAAATATTAACGGGAATATTACGGGGATATTAATTTAACGCTGTTGTGCAGATTTCTTTGAAAATATTAACATCAAGGGGAACATTGTTTAATTTGCAACGAACTCGATGGCAAGGTACCTGTAGGAATTATTATAAATATTTCATTGGTAGCCATAAAGGATATATATATATATATGCGTTCGAATAAATCATAACCGAGTTTCGTTTATTTTCAATTTCCATTTACCAACCTTATCGACACATCGGTGTACCTTTACTTTATTCTCCCGTTGAATAAATTATAAATCGTCCACGGACTATTAGCGAAATAAATCTGCTTAAAACGAAAGCGTGTATATTACATCTGTATCTCGGTTCGATTATCGAAAAAGCGAATAGAAAGGCCAGGGAAAGTTAGCGACGTTGTTAACGAAAAAGCCGAGCAAAAAGAAGAAATGCATTATCAGTCATTTCTTAAATATTGTTTGCAAGATGGCGGTGCAGCGTCGATTTAGATGGATCATTTATTTTCATCGAACTTGAGACACGACAAGAGCCAAAAATATCGTTCCCATAGGGGCATAAACGCGATAAGCAAAAACGCGGAGTATCGGCATTACCCCGGACGCCTTAGCGATTTTTATCCTCTCGCGAACAGAAGCTCCGAGAGGGTGTACTACACGAAACGTCGGGGAACTCTTTTATCTGGAACAAGAAGAAGAACAAGAAAACAGCAGGACGAACTAAACACGAAGACTGTTCGACCCTGTTTTCTCGAGATATCGCTCGAAACACCTTGATCGATCTGTTTCGTTGATACACCTGGGAGGAACAAACGCGAACGGGTTACCATTTAAAATGCCATTTAAAGTAGTAACGGTAATTCTACTTTACTTGCTTTCCAATGTGTATCGAGAAACGAGAACTGCTACCGAGTATGTCTTTCGTGTGTCGCCATCGTTTTTGGTAATATTCGAAATACCAACTGCGATAAAATATACAAGCCGTACATAATACAATATATTATCACGATAATGCGACTAGTATCATTTACGTAACTACAAAATGAACGAAATACGATATCCATTGTAATATAATCGCCATATAACTTGCATCGAATTACGATATATCTTCGAAATACCACTAATCCCCGATATTCAACAATTTCCCAACGTTCGACCACGTAATCGCAACATGGAGGAAAACGTAGGCCGAGCCAACCGACAAATGAAATCTTTCCGGACTCTTGGTCCAAAGCAACTTCATAACCCAGGATCAACCCCGTACGTCGGCACAATCGATACCCCGAAGCGGTACGAAGAGGAAGAAAATAGAGCCAGGACGGGGCGGAATCTTTCCTTTCTGTTTCTATTTCGCGTATCCCATCGATCGATGGCATGGATCTCGTTGACGCGTAAAGGCGCGGATCGCGCGAGGATCTCGCATATGATATAAATCACCGTAGGGAGGCGTGCGTTCAATTAGGTCGCGACGGAGAAAAGCTCCCGCGTAAAGCTGCTCGATCGATAGCGACGTCTCGAAAGCACAATAAGTTGATTTCGTAGCACACTTTTATCGTTGTCAACGCCCGGTGAACGGTGTACTTAGGACACGTTTCACCGGCAAGGAACCGCTGCCATGCGCTCGGTCGATTCACAGGATCGCTCGATACCTCGCGTCGCTTTAGTACCCGTGCTACTCTACCTGTGAGCATTTGCAGCGTTCTGTTCGCCGACGAGCTGGGATAATTATCATACCCACCGTCTTTGTCGTCGTTTTCTATTGTTATTTCTGATAGATTGCTCCGGGGTCTGATGCCTCCTCGAGCTGAAGACGTAAACTTGGCGACACGCGCGTGTCATTACCGCGTGTCGCGCGTTTTCATACGTTTGTATCGTAGGTAGCGAGTTAATGGCGTTGAAGATTGTTAGAATTTGATGGAACGCGAGACGGATAATATTTTGTTCTGTGTGATATATGGGATGCTGTGGTAACGATTGCGGAGAGATAAGAGACAGGAGATGAGGAATAGTATAGGGTGGGTCATAAATTTTTTCACTTGGAACTTATTTTTCCTTCGTAACGCGGCAGAGGAGAGACGTGTGAGGCATAAGGCACCACAAATAGTCTGCTTCTCGGAGATTTAGCTGCAATGGATCGCTTCGCGGTTAATTTTAATAAATATCTCGTGAACTGGATTTTCACGGTGTTACTTTAACGCGGTTTTGAAGGAATGAAAAAAGTAATGATATCGCGACTGGTATGAAATATACGCAAGTAGGATAGGAAAATATCTTTGGTTTATATGATATAGTTGGTTGATACTTTACTACCTATTAGGATCGGCAAACTAAACTTCGATGTTATGAATGTTTACACATTCGATGTTAATGTAACGGAATAAACTTTCACCTTCATCTTATTCTAAATAGCATTGCAGTTTGCATCTATGAAAGTACGCAGTTGCAATGGTGTTTCGCGAGAAAGACGAATCACTCGAGTAAATTACCGTTGTAATTTGGTTTGTATGAACTTGGAATTGCTTTAGAGATTAAGTTTATAATGGAGCAGCAGAAGTTGAAAATTCGTCACCACGTAACTGAGTGACTCGTTTCGAATGGTGTCATATACCCATGAGATACACATGATGTGATAAAAAGTTCTTCTACTGTGCCCGTATATAAAGTTGGATCGTCTACGCGAATGAAATATGATCCTGAGGCGAAGGTGCTACATCCGTCAAGTAAATACTTGCGCCGATCTTTCCTTATCGATGCCTTACAAGTTCTTACAAAATTCTAGCTTCCATCGTTTTCTTTGTAAACTCCTACCTTTCATCGGAAGCTTTTTCAAGTAGAATTACTCAAAATTGCGGCCACGCGAGTTACAGTTTCCCATGTAACGAAGACATCATTGTCGATAATTGCATACACTTCCGAGATAACTAGCAGAATTTAATTCGTTTCCTAAAACTTAACAAAATTATGTTCCGAACGGAAAACTTTGATACATCAGGCGTCGTGATTAAATTAAAAAAAAAAAAAAAAAAAAAAAAAAAAGAAAAACAAGATAATCGATAGCGTGAATAAGTTAACGATAACCACTCAAGCTCGCAAATTAATGCACGCTTCGAAACAACCTGCATTTCCACGTGCTTCGAACACATTTTGCACCTTTTGTGTACCGATCCATCAAACTAACCGTCGCTAACGAACAATAACGAAATTTATCGACAACGCTATTCACGCACAAAGCCTAGCCGAATGGCTATGCTTTTAAAATATTCAACAATACTCGATAGAAAAGCACTCTAGACATGTATGATACAAACATGACGAAACACTGACAATATTCATACTTATGGAACTCGTGTTTACGATATAGTAATTCTATTATCACTCTGCATATATGATAACGACTGCACGTTTAACGATAATTAATTTCTCATACCGAGTTCCATCGAATCGGTACCTAAATCTTTACACCGCCGTTACTTTTGATTATTTTTCACATCCGTATACGCGCGTAACATCATTGTATACCGACTAAATCACATTTACGGGTTCGCGGTTGAGGATGCGCACGAAACGTTGCATTTTCTTCAGCAACGTTGAAACGAGTTTGAATTTCGTGCCCGGAAAGATTCAATTACGTCGGGGGAATCTTGCGGGACCCCACGGAGAGGAGGATTCTACTGAAACGAGAGCACGTACCGTGTCACGTACCCTCGTCGCTCTATTTTTCTTCTTCCTTTTTAGCCAGAGGAACGCATCACCTTGTTGCGCGTTTCCACGAAACTTCCTCGAGTTCGAGCTCGCTTACCTAATTATCGAACGGCAGCTGTTTGCCCCCGCGAAAGAAGGAACGCACGTCTGGGGAAAACAATCGAGACAGCGCAGCTGGCTGAAGATGTACTCACCGGAAATAGGAGAACTTTGTTCGAGATGTTGCAACGCGGCTTCCTACGATTATAATCGTAGGAAATCGAATTGGTCTAAGCACGGTAACAAACGCGTAAAAAACTAAATGCGAAGCTGCCCTGTGCAAGATAGCGATTTTCTTCCCTTATTAGGAACGTCAGACGCGAGTAAGAATGTGGATAAACTAACTTTTAATTACCTCCTCTCTGCTACATTAGCAAAAATTCAGTACCCTATTGTAGAGATAGGGTGGGACAACACGAATAATACTAAAACTATTTATTAATCCTAACAACACGTTTATACTTCGCAACACTAATACACCTTTTTTCACAACTCTCTCTCTCTGAACTCTCCTATACTACACGCACCGCGACCGACTCCACACCCTCTATCTCTCTGCCCACTCACGCCCTTGCATCCCTATTTAAAACCATCCATTCTATCCTCTTTCATACCTATTCTCTCTTTCCAATCATACTTCCCCACGCACTCCTCGCAATCTTACCCTCAGCGGGTCACTCAGCCCAAACACTCAAACGCATTCCTAAAGCCACTCGATACATTCATAAACTTCCCGTTCACACGATCCTAGCGCACGATCATTCATCCTTTCGCACGCACTCTAGATAACCCGCTCATCCTGCGATACCACACTATAGTACAAATTCCAGTACTGTAGGATAGTTTTGGAAAATAGACATAAGGTACAGAAAGACCCGTTACGATCTTTCAATAGCCAAATCCTAAATGCCGAACATTACGTGCCTCGGTGTTTATTTGTTCATTTATTGTAATCAAATTTCTGTGTCGCCTCGGGTCACTGGACACGAGGCATCGTTGAAAAGTCTATTTAGTCTATTAGGCTTCGGCAATTAGGATCTGGCTGTCAAATGGGCCGTAGGAGGTCGGGGCCAGGCCACATGAGGTGGCCTCGCGAAACCCCGGCTTTCCTCGACATAAACCGAGAGTGACGCGACCGCGGTTACCTCTCAGAAAGGGTCCCCACGTGGGTGACTTTTCGTAGGGGCTATTGACTTTGACGGAGGAGTTTCTCCTTCTTCGGGAAAGCGCTTGTCTTTTGGACAGGCTTTAAAAGAGCCCGTCCTGGAAGACAGGGAGTTAGTTGGAGATCAGTTAGTTGATTATTAATTAGGTTAGTCGTCAGTCAGTTGTCAAGTTAAGAGTTAGTTGGAGATGAGTCAGTTATTAGACGAGCCAGTTAGTCGGTTAAGAGTCAGTTAAGCCTTAGTCGGCGAGTCAGTTAGTTAGTCAGTTGTCAGTCGTAGTCGCCTAGTGAAGGCTTATCGGAAGTTCGCTAGCAGTGATTTCATCTTTCGCACCACACCTCACCACCTTTCACCTTGATCCTACGTAACATTGAAATCTCGTCCGGGATTCTTATATTGTATTATTATGTGGGAGTCTCGTCCGGAATTTCTACAGTACCGAGGCTTATAGAGGCTAAGAAACATGAAATTGTTACATCGTGTAATCATACAAAAATTATATGAAACTAACATGGTAGAAGTTTCGGAGGAAAAAGGAAGAGACGGAAATGAACGGAAAATATCGGATGGATCATAGTGATTTAGACTCTAAACTTCGTAATTACGACACACGACTGTATACAGTATTGGTACTCACAACTTTGCTCCTCAGATTCATAGGAACTGTGCCAAGCCACCTCGGAGTTTAAAGACCTCTACTTAAATGAATCCAGAATCATGTAATCCGAGCTGTGATACTCAGGAGTTTGACGACACTGATTACCTTCAACTCAGTGTCGTTGAACTCGAGTAGAGCGTCATCCTGTGATCCAGAAATGAAACGAACCACTCAATCGATCAAGGTGTCCAATATCCAACGTCCTGGAATCATGTGACCAACATTGGACCATTCTTGGATAGTGGAACTTCCCTCGATCTCTCTAATCCACGATCATGGAACACGAACTGGAGGATCCTAGAGTTTGCCACAAATCGTCGTGTCCTCGCAACAGTTCGCACGAATGACAAGCATGAATCTCGCTGTACCTAATTAATGCCCTACAATTTCATCATTTTATTATCGTGTATTTAATCTTTTTCTTTCTTTCATACTATTTGTATAATAATAATAATAATAGTGGAAAGTATTTTTATGATAACGTGGGATTTATTCGTCTTATATACATATACATATACATATACATATACATATACATAGATATGACGTTGGAAAAGTAGACATTGATAAGAAAAGATGTAGTCATTTTTGCAATACGTCATGATCGATCATTTTGCAGCTCCAGACATTAGGATCGTAGACGAAGCTAGGCATGAACTACGGGATCGGTACTACAAAACCGGAAGTGGTATCGAGCTGGCTTGCGTTGCTCGACCTTCCTGCCCCGACTACAGGATACCTCATCCTGTCTGGAGGAAAAATGGCGAAACGTTGCCGGATCGTGTCAACGTTTATCACATTAACGGGTGAGCATATAGGGGTGGCAAAACGGCGGATCGAACGGAACCACGACAGATAAACCGCGTTCCGATTTACGTTCATTTATCGATGTGCAATTGTGTCCGCGTATCAGCGAACACCCACCGCTTTATCGGCTCGTCTCCCCGCTGAAAGCTGTGTAGCGTTAACCTGCACCCTTTCTGGATAACGAGCGAACCGTTTAATCTCCCTTGAGGCGTTCTACGAGACGCTCAATGCCCTTGCAACCACTACTTCTATTTCGATTTGCCTCGCTTGCGTTTACCATAGGTGTGTTTCTCGTTCCATTTTTTTTTTTTTCACATTATTTTCATTAATTTCGCATCCGTTCAACTCGAATCGTTGCTTTCAAAATTGTTAAAAATGGCTTTAACGATTGTTTCCTATAAGTATAGTCAAATGTTCATAATTTTAAAGAAACTTTTGATTCGTCGGACACCAGCTACTGACCGACTCCTTTTGAAATGGGATTTTAGCGTGATTGTACACGAATAAGATCTAAATTGCTAGATTAGAACACGATCGTGTCTCACGTTAAATACGCCGAGGTATCAGCCATCGAATTTTGGTCAGGATCTGCTGTATTTCGGAATACCGTTATGATTTAGTGGCTGATGTCCGAGGATCTAACAAAATTTGCATAGCTTCGAATAGCAAGAAGTGGAGGTAGACAGGGTAAGATTAATGTGATAAATAAATTTTGCATGAAAGCAAATACCTGCGACCTTTTTTTCTCGTAAGCACGATTTGGTCGTATTATTTAGTTCTGAAATAAGAATACAATGGAATTGGATTATAAATTGAAATCTAAAGTAAACTGTACCAAAAATTTGTTAGGAATTAAACGCATTTAATCAAGCTTAATCGACGCTCTATTGCATATTTTCGCGAATCAACTCCAAACTGTCTGAAACTGATGAAATAAAAATCAAGAATTAATATTACACATTTTCTAATAAAAATTCAGATTCAAACATACTGATCTCAATTAGATGGTTAAAACAAATCATTATAGTTCAATATTTGTTCCATTCTTTGACGATATCTGATGGTTCCGTGATTCAACACCGCACGTTTGCATTTTTGGGGGGAATATCTATTGAAATGTACATGTACGTCCGACGTATAACATGACAACTGATTTTTCAGGTCGAACGAAGATCTGGTGACCAAGCTGTATATCGAACAGGCGAAAAAGACTGACAGCGGCGAATACTCGTGCTCAGTGAGCCAATTCAGTACCGCCGCGGTGCATATTCACGTTCTGAATGGTAAATTGAATTAAGGGTCACGCGTTCGTAGAATAATATATATGACGATCGATTGATCGAAAGGAGTTTGTAGAATGTAAACTGGATTTCGATAAAGTCTTAAAGAAAAAGAATAGAGGTAAATAGTTTGTAATCGAATAAATCTAAACAATAGAAACTTATAATGTCGAGTATGTCAAATATTTATGAATTCTAAATTATTTCCGTATAAATCTCTTAATCAAATGATAATTATTACTATTTCAGTTTAGATGTATCAGTGGTAAAATTATAAGTGACAAAAATTGGAATGTTAATATTTCAAATATGTATGTGCTTCCGTATGTCATGTACGGTGCGTCGTTAATAGATTCATTGGCAATTATTGAATTATTATTATTTTTCCAACAATAATCACTTCAATGTATCTTACATATGTCATTCTTTTCTTGAGTTTCTTAAGAAACATTGGTAAATCCATTGATTTTTGATTGTTAAAATAAATCATGTTCCCAGTGAGAGAATATACAGTATGCAGAAGAACTCCTTGGAAGTTATATGGTTACTGTACATGTAACTCGTTTGAAATAGAAATTTCCAAAAATATTTGACTAAATTTTATGACCGGTGATACACCAATGGTTATTTGTAAAAGTCGTTACTCCGATTTGAGTTTTTAACAACCGTATAGGTCACGTAATCCTTTTGATCTATTTGCGAAGCAGTTTGAAGTAAATGTATACAGCGTAATAAACGACCAAGTGGCATTTATTACCAAGGCTCATGCTTACAACTTTTAATGATAAAGTAACAGATAGAATTATGCTAAAATATTCGAATAAATTATAATAAAAATAGTATATTTGTAAAAACTATTCTTATCTTTTAAAACTTGCTATTACATATTAAAAAAGTATTAAAAGTTGCATACTTATTTTATACATTAAACTTTGTTATATCATATTTATTCCTGTATATCGCAGTAAATATTTAAAATTTTTATACGTGTGCATGTATTTGACTTAATAATTTAATTGAACAATTAATTTAATTTAATTAAATAATTAAATAAAATTAATAATATATTTCATATCCATAATCAAACGTCCAAAATATTCCACTTGGAACGATGTCAATTTAAAGGTGTAGTTATTTTAAATTATAAAAAGTTAATTACGATTACAGACATAGCGTTTCATACGTATGTTTCATATGATGTTTTATCATTAAATTCAATGAACTTGAGGTTACAAAATAAATGACTGGAACTTATTTGAAAATATTAATGAAATTACGATTTGAATTTTAATAAAAGTATATCATAAAAGAAATGAATTCAAAATTTATATTATTCAAATTGATACTTTAATAGAAATATCAGATATTTCATATTTTGTTCAGGTTCAGACATGTATAACCTGATATAAATTAATTCTTATGTATATTTGATATTATAATAAAATTACACAACTATAGAATATATGTTGTGGTAGTGGTTGTCATAGAATGTGTGCTATGAGTGAGTGTGAGGAATGTTTGTGTGGAAGAATGCTGTGTGACAAGTATGACAGAGAGTCGTGAAAAACCAATCAGTAGCTGAATGACAGTGATTATAAATAGACGTTGTGTGTGAGAGAGTCCTCGAGAGATTATATCGCAGTTAGAAGCGAATTTATTTTACGAAATTTAGTTATAATTTGTGTTGTGCTGTTATTATGTTAAATAAATCTTCTTATTAGTTTATCCATTTACTCACATATGTAACGTTCCATGTAACGTCACATATTAATATAAAATGTATTTGGATTGTAGGTGAAAAGCAAGCAGCGGTTCACCACGATCAATGGAATGCAGCGCCAATGTACCACGAGAAATTGAACAACCTGTGCATCACAATCGTCAGCCTTGTTTTCCTCCGAACTTTGATGATTAACTCACTATAAACTTCATTTGAAACAACTTGAAATTATGATTGTACATTATTTCGCATCGCAGATGTCTACCAGAAAGCGTTTCTAGTAACAGATCAGTATTACAATGGATGAAAACTGCCGAATAAACAACTGTATGCATTAAGTTAGCGTACACGTTGCATAATGCTGCAGAACTATTTATGTACAGATGACATTCTAAATAGTATCCCAATTCTGTCAAATCTGGCAAAAAAGCATTTTTTGTGGATATTTATTTTACAGGATTGATTAGACCTAAAAAATGCATGTTACTAAGGAAATGCTGTTTTCAGTATCATGACTTATAGTTACAATTTTTATATTCATTCATGTAATTTATTTGATATAATCTTGACCACTTCCTGTAATCGATATTTTCTACTTAAGATTTAAAATAACATATAGTAAGATTCTTTCTGTGGGTATTGTTTTCAAGAAGTTCAAGTAATTAGATGTACGCGTATTACTATGAAAGTAAATGGAAGGTTGTTTTATTCATTTGGTACAATATTTATATATGTTAAATATTTATTTTTTCTGGACAATATTGATTTTTTTTTTAGGTGATTTATTTATTTGTAATATGATAGATATTTACATTTAATTAAAGTAGCACTCTAAATGAATGAATGCAAAATTGCATTGAAATCGTAATAATAGCGTAACATGCATTTGTTGGGGTGGAACATAAATGTTTACAACAAGTAATTGCGAATGTTAGTAGTTTGAAAATAACGAATAATAATAAACGTTCCATTCTTCTCTTCTCGATGGCCTGTACATAAAATACCTTAACTATTGTATAGTCAAGGAAACATTATGCCCGACTGGTCGATCTATTACAACTTCACATAATTTTACAGGTGTGCAAATTGCTTGCTCTTAAATGTGTGTAAATTGCCCGACTTAAATCGACCAGTTCATCTACGTGTATATGTTCTTGGATAATAAACTCTCATTAATTAATTTCATCCAAATCTTTTTGCAAAAATCATTCTACCTCCCTAATAATATCTCCCTAATAGTAATAAGAAATTGATTCGTTTCTGTATTAACATTATACAGATGGAAATTTTAACTTGCTTAGAGGGATAATTTTAGTATAAATTGTGCCATCAACAAATGTATCATGTTTAATTGCAAATCTCTTTATAAGATTTAAAACCGATGACTATCTATGAAATAATCGTCGTCCAAAAGGTTCAGAATAAAATTCACTTACCATATCTATTACAATTTGAACGAAACATACCAAAGAATTTTCAGATGAAAGCAGGTTAAGATATAAAGCGAAGCTTGCTTTTGATAATACGTTTTATTTAATTTCAATATCTCAATTAGTTTCTGAAGTACAAGTCTTTAAAGTTCTATCCATCATTTGGAACACTTCTGAATTATGAATGGTGACGAAATTCCTGAAAATATAATAACCCATATGTTTCCTGGGAATTTTCTGTTTTGTTTAGCAATAATAAGAAAGCGCTAACTGCGATATTGTAGATATAATTAAGGAACCACCTGTCGGCGACCACATAATGCACATCCGTATCACAGGACCTTCACCCAGATTGTGTACACGTTGGTGTCAAGAACTACTAGCTCCAAAAGACTCTCGCATTGGCACAGAAATCTCTATCAGCCATTAATTAATACTTTTCTTTTATAACAATAAATAATTTACTAACTTTTTCACTTTGATTGTAAACTTATCTGTGGAATAATCTGTTGGTAGCAATATTAACTTAAAAGGAGAGTGCAAGTCCGGGTCACCGATTTAGTTGAAACTTTGCAGATTTATAGATTTCGTCATGCAGTTCAGGAATATATATCATTATAGACGCAACTGCTCAATAGTTTTTGAGATATTTACGATTAAAGTTTTATTACTTCCTTAAATAGATTTATTTCCAATAGTTTTGAAGTAGAGTCGTGGCATAATGACGACATTCGAGAATTCCTATCCTGGACGTTCGATTCCCGTCCATAGTTGGTAGTCTTTTTTCAATCTATTTTTTATTTTGTATTCATTTTTCGCCTATGAAAACATTGTAAATAAACAATTGTAACAAAAATTTCTTAATAAAAAAATTTATACTTTACGCTTTCTTATGCTAGTATATATTTATTACAAAATAATAAGAATACTATGCAAGAAAAACAGTTTTTTATAGCAATCTTATTTGCTATTGAAAGAAAACGAAAATATAAATAATCATTAGATACAGAAAATACAAAACCTATCGCTCATGTAAGTATTAATTATTAAATTACACATTGTATATGAATGTTGCCTATAATTCCAACTTTGCTGTACAGCTATGAATTTTCATGAATTAATTAGAGAAAATGAGTGATTTGTTAATTTTTCTTTAAGTGAACAGGAGATTGCATGGGAGATGAAAAAAAAATTGCAAACAAACGCCGGAAGCATTGTTATGTCCATGGAGGTGTGCCTGGATCGCGCAAAAGAATACGAGTCTTTGTATTAACATAATCTTCGGTTGTAATTAAATAGAGTTAGATATAAGCCATTGTTTTTCCATCTTTTATTAGTGACAGCAGAGCCTGGTTGTAAAAATATTTCTGTTGGAATAATATATTCTGCTGAAATAAACGGCCACGTGCAAGAAGATAAAAGTATTGGACTCGTGTAATATCAGCAGTGTAGAGCCATTAGATGCCATGAATTATATTTCATAGCGAGAAGAAATTAAAGTAGTAATACAAATGAGATATGTTTATTTTCTTCTAGGTCAGCTAACCATATAACATACAATATAGAAATCTTTGACCGTCAAATCAATATTAATAAAAGAGAGATGGTTTAGACAGACAGAAAAGAATAAAATTAATTTAGATGATGGACTCTGGTAACAACAAGATATAGAGAATACATTGAGGTCGAAAGGAATGTTGTATTCCTAATATAAATAAATATTAATATCAGTGGTCAAAGTCAATGATCATCGCTAATGTGTTAAATTCGAATAAAAGAAGTGACAAGAGGGAACGCATGTTATACGGAATCAAGAAGCCAAAAAGAAGCGGCATATATATCAACAGAGAAAAATCTGTGGCATCGACATGGAAATATGAGGATCATTGAAGAGATGGAGAAGGAACAAGTGGTAATAGTTATTAAAGATAAAATTGTCCAGCACTGTATATGTACAAGAGCCATATACTATGGGTATAGTAAGTGTTAGTTAATAATATTCCAATGTAATGTATATCTGTTTTTAAAAATCTAGACTTCTATAATAATATATCAAATACTTTCTAATTTGAATTACAATAATAAACAATAAATTTTAATAAATTTGAGTTTATAAGTATTTTACATTAATAAAACTAATGTATTTCTTATAACTAGATTGTAATGAAGACAACTGTTGGTGATATTGAGTTAAAATTATGGACAAAAGAAACTCCAAAGGCATGCTTCATAGTAATTTCATACAGTTATGCATGGAAGGTTATTGGGATGACACTATATTTCATAGAATTATCAAAGGATTCATAACACAAGATGGTGATCCCACAGGTAGACGAGAAGGTGGTAAAATATATGGAGAACCATTTAAAGTAAGACTATATTTAAAAATAAAATGAATTCCTTTCTTATTGAAAAATAGTTATTGGATATATGTGTTTTAGGGCGAATTTTATACAAATTTACGTTTTTGTCGACGAGATTTAATTGCTGGGACTAATGCTGGAAAGATGACAATGGTTCCCAATACTTCTTTATTCTTAATTCTACACCAGATTTGCAGAATAAACGTCCAATCTTTGGTAGAGTTACTGGTGAATCTATATATAGTATGCTTAAACTCGAAGAAGCACTTGTAGATGTGGTAAATCTAACGTTTGCAAGAATATATATCAAGCATTGATATAAATATAATATTTCCTCCTTTTTTGTAGAATAATGGATAATTGGATTATACTCCAAGATTGATAAAAACTAAAATATTGAACAATCCATTTTCTGATACTATACCAAGAATAATAGTACAGGAAAATGAAGAAGTAAAGGACAATTCAAAAACTAAGACAGCAAGAGTAAAGTAAAAATCATCTATATGTTTGCAGAATTTCGCCCTGATAGTATTATTTCTTGCTATGACAAATTTTGTTACAGAGATTCTAATGTTTTATCATTTGGTGAAGAAGCAAAGGAAAATGTAGAAGAATCTTCGATATTAAATAAAAAGGTTAGTGGTATGTGCAAATCAGCTCGTGATCATTTAAGTGATTCGAAATGAAGCTCACAAGCAGCTGTTGAATCGCTTGCACTTGCAAATAAAGAAAGGAAGGGAGACTATAGTAGCGATTGA
The DNA here is from genome assembly GCF_001483705.2 of Eufriesea mexicana. Lineage (NCBI taxonomy): Eukaryota > Metazoa > Arthropoda > Insecta > Hymenoptera > Apidae > Eufriesea > Eufriesea mexicana. The sequence continues at coordinate 673 of NW_016916956.1, read as the reverse complement.
GAAAGTGACGATGAAGTAAAAACTCAAGAAGAATTAGAAGTTATAAAAAAAGAGAAGGAGCTAGTTTATTATTTGTTAGTTTATTATTATTATAACTATGTTATAGAAAGTAGGAATTTTTATTGACTGTCTCTTATATTTATATTTTCAGAGCAATGAAGAATTGAGAGATACAAAAAAAAGAACCAAAGAATTATGTTGTTAATAATTAACGTGAATATGTAAAACTTCCAAAGTGAATAAAAGGTACATAAGTATATAACCATCGTAGTTTCATTTTCTTTTTACCAAGAACAAAATCACTCGCCTTCATCTGTGACTTAATGTTCGTCTATAATTAATTCATCAACTTTTATAATTGCATCGTGAAGACACAGCCTTAGCGAGCCTTCTAATATAAGGTTGGATATGAAATCATTGTTATTTAATTCAATATTGGTGATTATTGCATAGAGTGTTTGAACCATTGCCAAAGATTCTAATGGTTTGTGTTTCCATTAGTGTAATGGAATAATTAATAATGTCAGTTTATGAATTAATTATAGAAAATTGTTTTTTTTCGCAAGATAAATATATTTATATTTGCTTCATTGACATTGTTAAATATAAGAAACAAAGTTTCATATTTTACATGGATACTTTATCACATAGCTATTTCAAAGGTGCAACATTT
>NW_016916955.1:0-927 GCF_001483705.2 Eufriesea mexicana | reverse complement strand
TAGCGGACGATACACGACTGTCGTGCGGGCGACGAACTGCGGGGTTCCACTGGGATCGGTACTAGGCCGATTCCCTGGGAGCTCATGTACGACGCCGTGCTGCGCACTCCCATCCCCCGCGGCCTGAGCCTGACGTGTTACGCGGACGAAGCGCTGGTGATGGCCGCCGGGACGAGACGTGAGGAGGCCACGCTTTTCGCGGAAAGCGGCTTGGCCCTCGTCGCGAATAGCATTCAGCAGCTGGGGCTGAGTATCTCCCCCGAGATGACCGAGGCAATGTGGTTTTCCAATTGGCACCACGGGAAGCCACCCAAGTCCCTGATGCGCGTGGGGAACGTCGTGGTCGAGGTACGGGACCGGACGAGATATCTCGGTCTCGTCCTCGATAGCCACTATCAGTTCGGCGAGCATTTTCCTGCGCTGGAACCACGCCTGGAAGGTATGGCGGGGGCGCTGTGTCGCCTGCTACCCAACCTAGGTGGGCCAGACGGGAGGGTGCGCCGCCGCTACACGGTAGTCGTTCGCTCGATGACACTTTCCGGGGCTCCAATCTGGGCGAACGTCCTGGTCGCTAGTCGGCGCAGTCGGGCAATTCTCCAGCGAGTCGCTCACAGGACGGCGATCAGTGTCGTGCGCGGGTACCGCACGACATCCCACGAAGCGGAGATGGTCCTGGCGGGTATTCCGCCGTTCGAACTGCAAGCGGTGTGGGAGGCCCGTATCTACGGTCTCCTATAAGCTGGCGGCGGCGGTGCTCCTGAAGAAGTGGCCGTTTCGTTTAGGCGAAGCGTCCGACAGACCGTGATGACCGCCTGACGAGCTCGGCTGAGGGATCCATGCAGCCGGCGGCACTGGACGATCGGTGCTGTGCTCCCCGTCCTGGGTGCATGGGCGCGCAGCGGCAGCCGGTGCTATCCAAACCTAACC
>NW_016916954.1:0-241 GCF_001483705.2 Eufriesea mexicana | reverse complement strand
CATAATAGAAAGGAGTAGAGTGAAGAAATGCATGGAATCGCAGTGTATGGCTGAAAAGTCGAAACCATCCAAACTTAATCAAGGCTAACATAACCAGCCATACGTACCCTATCCCGGCCTAACGTGCCCAGACAGATATTGCTGGCCTCCCCGTTGCCAAACAGGGCATACTAGAAGTGAATAGAGCGCTAAGGTCCATAGAAAGCCAATGCATGGCACGAAAGTCAAAGATATCCGAACC
>NW_016916953.1:0-253 GCF_001483705.2 Eufriesea mexicana | reverse complement strand
ACGATATTAGTCGAAGCTGTTAATAAAATTGAACTTTCCTGCCAGATTCTATAGCATTGCGCCGGCTATAGCAGGCCAATAGTTTCTTTCCTCCTTACTTACGCAATAAAGTTAGCTCACCACGATATTAGTAGAAAATGTCAATAAAAGTGAATTTTCCAGGAAGATTATATAGCTTTGCAATGCCTAGAGCACGCCAATAGATTCTTTCCTCCTTATATATGCAAGAAAGTTAGCTCACAACGACGTTAGT
>NW_016916952.1:0-538 GCF_001483705.2 Eufriesea mexicana | reverse complement strand
GTGAATAGCACAAAGGTCGTTGCCACCCTAACGAAACTTAACCAAACCTAACTGACCCCAGCTTAATCTATCTCAACCAACCCTGCCACGACCTATATTGCTGGCCTCCCCATGGCAGATGCTAGTAGGGCAATGCTGTGCACAGACATCGACCGAGTAGCAATGGACAGCACAAGCGTCAAAGATATCCAAACGCAGCCTCACCTAACCCAATGAAACCAAACGTAGAATAACTAAACGTATCTATCCGAGACCTACTTTGTTGGCCTCCCCAGAGCCAAGCAGGGCGTATTAGAGTAGGGTAGGGCAGGGAAGCCCATATAATCGCAGTGCATAGCACAATAGTTGTACTCACATTATCCTAACATAGCCAAACTTAACATAACCGAACGTGAAATATACCAACCCAACGTGCCGATGCCACAGTTGCTGGCATCCCCATAGCCAAGCAGTATATACTAGGGCACAGTAGTAGTAGTACAGCGCATTGCAGTTTGTATCACAGGAGTCAAAGATATTCTAACATATCCTGTCCTAA
>NW_016916951.1:0-94399 GCF_001483705.2 Eufriesea mexicana | reverse complement strand
CTTAAATTCCACAGTAGTGTTACAGTAATCAATGCATACATGAGTTATGGCTATAGCCATTTACATCTCCTAGTACGGTAATATGTACGTCCACAAGCAGAGCACTGTAGCCGTTGGAGTAATCTGATCAGTGATCGCACATATACCAACCTAATTGTAGAATCATCAATGTATACATCTGTTATGAATATATAAATTTACACCGCTCAGTACGGTAGATGGAACGTCCAAAAGTAGAGCACTGTAGCAGTTGGATTAAGCTGCTCAGTAATCATTTATATCGTATTGCACTACCTGGATGACAAAAGACAGATACGTTGCAGCTCGAGATATTAGCAATTGACATAACACTACTGAGTACAGCCATCGTGTGAGAACTGTAGCCACTAGATTAATCAGTTCACTATCGACGTAGATGCCAAGGCAAGTCCATAGCAGCCAATGTATTGTGCGATTATGGCTAGAGGTATTTATAACTGTAAGTACTTTTCTCAGTACATCAGTCAATAGAGCACTGTGAACGTTGGATTGATCTGTTCAATAAGGATTTGGATTCTGTAGCAGTTATAGAATGAAAATAGGTTGTTTCATTACACTTCGAGGTATTAACTACTAACAGCACAATAATAAGTACTGCCACCAACACAGTACTGTAGCCGTTCGATTAGTTTCTTCACTGATGAATTATATTCCACAGCATATCTAGAAGAATGAATGTATACATCAGTTATGGCTACAGACACTTACAATGCCCAGTACGTTCGATCGTGTATCCATCTATAGAGCACTGGAGCCGTTGAATTTATCAGTTCAGTGATGATTTATATTCTACTGCAAATCCAAATTGAATAAGAACTGAGCCATTATCTTTCGATACATCAGCAATTGACGAAACAGTACTCAGTACAGCCATCATCCCAAGAATTTAGCCCTTGGACCAGTTTTTTTTACTGCTAAATAAAGTTCAACGTCAAATCTTGGATAAGCAATGTATAGTACGGGTATGGCTACAGATATTTGGAATTGTCAGTACGGTTCTCAGGACTTCCACCAATACAGCTCTTCAGGCGTTAGATTGATCTTTTCAATGCTGATTGGCATCCACAGCAGTTCCAGGGAAGTTAATATATATATCGGTTGTGGATAGAGGTATTTACAATTCCCAGCACGGTAGTTGCTACATGCAAAAATAGACCACTGCATCCATTGGATTTATCTGACCAGCGATTATTAAAATTCCACAGGGGTACCAGAATAATCATTGAATTCATCACCCATGGCAAGAGATACTAAAAATTTCCAGTACGGTATCTGGGACGTCCACCAATGGGGAAACGTAGCCGTTGGATTAAGCTGTTCACTGATCATTTAAACGCCATTGCTCTTCTGGAATGACAAAGGACTGACGCATCACCTTTCGAGGCATTAACAACTGACGACACAGTGAAAACAACAACCATCATAACAGTACTGTATCAGTTAGATTAATTTCTTCACTTAAAACTTAAACTCCACAGTAGTGCTAGAGTAACCAATGTATACATCAGTCTTAGCTGGAGTCACTACATTTCCCGGTACGGTAGTGGTTAAACCGATCAATAGGGCACTGCAGTCATTGGATTAATTTGTGCAGTGGTGAATGATATCCTATTGCGTTGCCAGAATGGCAAAGGGTTGACCCATTATCGCTCGATATATTAACAAATGACGAAACGCTACTTAGTACAGGCATATTCACGGTACTATAGACGTTGAACTGATTTGTTAACTTATGATGCAAATGCCAAATCAAGTCTAGAGTAATAAAGGCATATTACGGCTATGGCTAGAGGTCCTTACAATTCCCAGTAAGGTAGTTCGTACATCCACGAATGGAACACTGTAGCTAATGGACTAGCCTGTTCAGTGATGAAATATATCCCAAAGAAAGTCTAGGTCATCCAAAGAATAGTACGGTCATGGCTAGAGGTATTTACCTTTCACAGTACGGTTCTTAATATATAGATCAACGGAGCACTGCAGCCATTGCATTATCCAGTGCAATGATAATTTAGATACTACAGCATATCTAGAGTGTCATAGAACTGACACATTAAAGTTCGAAACATTAACAGCTGACGAATAACTACTGAGTGAAGGCATCAAACCAGGAGAGTGGCAGCTGTATTTATTCACTGTTGTGTAAATTACATAGCAAGTCTGCAGTAATCTGTATACGGTACGGTTGTGGCTGCTAATATTTCCAATTCTCAGTACGGTTCTTAGTACATCCATCACCAGAGCCATGTAGCCGTTGGACTAATCCGCTCAGTGATGATCTACGTTCTATTGCAATCCTAGAATGTGAAAGGACTGACTCATTATCGCACTAGATATTACGAACTGACGAAAGAGTACTGAGTACAGCCATCACCACTGTCCTGTAGCCTTCGGATGAATCTCTTCACTCGTGATGCGAATTCCGAAGCTATTCTAGAGTAATTAATGTATAGTACAGCTATGGCTGGAGATATTTGCTATTGACAGTACGGTTCTCAGTACATGCGTTTACAGACCACAGTAACCGTTGGATTAATATGTGCTGTGGCGATGTAAATGCCAAGTCAAGTCTAGGGTGACCAGTGCATAGTACGTTTATGGCTAGTGGTACTAATACTTCTCCGTATGGTAGTTGGTTCATCCATCAAAATGGCACTGTAGCAGTCGGAGTAACCTGTTCAATGATTATTCAGATTTTGTAGCCATTCCAGAATGACAAGTGACAAATCAGTTATAGCTCTAGATACTAACAATTGGCATAAAAGTACTGAGTCAGGAATCATCACAGTATTGCTGGCGCTGGATTAATCTGTTTACAGATGATGTAAATACCACGGTTGCTCTAGAATAATGAAGGTATTCATCAGTTATGGATAAAGATATCTACATTTCTCGGGACAGTTGGCACGTCGACCAATATAGCTATGCAGCCGTTGAATTAATCTCTTCTGTTATGATTAAAATTCAACAGTAGCACCAGAAATATCTATGTATACGTCCGTTATCGATAGAGGTATTAATAATTTCAAGCACGGGAGTAGGTACATTGACCAACAGATCTCTCTAGCCGTTGGTTTAACCTTTTCGGTGTTGATTAATATCCTGTTGCATCTCTAGAATGGTAGAGGACTGACCCGTAATCGCTCGACACATTAGCAATTTACGAAACAGTTTTGAGTACTGACATCGCCACAGAGCTGCAGCCGCTGCAATAATTTTTTCACCATTGATGTATATTACATTACAAGTCTAGAATAGTCTATGTATAGCAGGGTTATAACTAGTGATATTTGCAATTGTAGGTACAGTTGGTAGTACATCCTTCAACAGATCTCTGCAGCAATTGGATTGACCTGTTCAGTGATAATTTAAGTTGCTCTGCATCCCGGAGTGGCAAAGTACAGTCACGATCTCGCACGAGGTATTAGCAAGTGTTGAAGTAGTACTGAATACAGCCATCGTTACAGAAAATTACCGGCTGGACTTATCTTGCTAGTGATAATATAAGCTTAACTATAGCAATTCTAGAATAGTCAATATATAGTACGGTTACGGATACAGATATTTACAGTTGTCAGTACGGTACGCGGTACATCCATCGAAGCAGCAATGTAGACGTTGGATTAACCTGTTCATTGATGATGTTTGATTCAATAGCAGTTCTAGAATGGCGAGGGAATCATACATTACCTCTCGTGACATTAACAACTGGCAACATCCGATTACTGCCGCCGTTGGACTAATCTGTTCACTTTCATGGTAAATTCCAAAGCAAGAATAATCAATGTATTGTACATTTACAGGTAGGTTATATGTAGGTTATAGGTAGGGATATTTTTAATTGTAAGTCGGGTACCTAGTACATCCGTCAGCAGAACACTGTTGGAATTACATTGATCAGTTCACTCATGACGTAAATTCCAAGGCAAGGCCAGAATTATCAATGTATAGCACGATTATTGCCATAGATATTAATAACTCTCAGTACGGCTACTTGCACATCCATTAACACAGCACTGTAGAATTGGATTGCTCTCCCCAATGACGATTTGTATTTCACAGTACCACTAGAATAATCATTGCATAGATGAGTTATGGCTATAGATACTTACAGTTGACTGCACGGTACTTGCAACATCCGCCTACAGAGCACTGTAGCCTTTGGGTTAATCTGTTCACTGATTACTTAGTTCCGATAGCAACACTAGAATGACAAAAGGCAGATCCATTATCCCTCGTGACACTAAGGTTTAACGAAACGGTACCCAGCACAGTCATCATCACAGTGCCTGAGTCCTTGGCATAATTTGTTCACTCGTAAGGTATTTTTAACAGTAATTCTGGCATGACCAGTATATAGTACGGTCATGGCTACAGATATTTGCAATTGACAGTATACTACACAGTACATCCACACATGGTGCCCTATTGCGGTTGGATTATTTTGTTCACTGACGATGTATTCTCTATAACAATTATAGAATTGAATGACGCATCCATTATCCTTAGTGACTTAAACAATTGTCATCACAGTACTGAGTGCAGCCACCATGATAGTGCAGTAGCCGTTCGATAACTTTGTTCACTGATGTGAGCTTTGTGCAGTGAACCTTTGTTCACTGTAATGTACGCAGTACATCCACCAACAGAGCTTCTTTGCCGTTCCATTTATCCGTTCACTGATGATACGCATTCTACATCATTCATAGAAAGGAAGTAGAAACATCTATTGTCCCTCGAGGCACACACATTTGACAACACTGTACTGATTACAGCCATCATCACAGTACTGAGTTCGCTGGATTGCTTTGTTGATTGATGGCTTAAATATCACTGCCATTCTGGAAAAATCAATGTGTCATACGCTTAAGGCTGGAAACATTTACGATTGACATAAAGTACCCAGTACACACATCAACGAGCACTGCAGCCGTTGAACAAACATGTTGAATGGTGATGTAGGCCCCACAGCAATTCTAGAATGACAAAATGCAGTTCCGGTATAGCACGAGGTATCAGCTATTGACATAAGAGTACCTTGTTCATCCATCAGAACATTGTTGCAGCCTTTGCGTCAACATACACACTTATGAAATAAATTCCACGTTAGTTTTAGAATAATCGATGTATACATCAGTCATCTGTAGTGTTAATTACAATTGACTGTACAGTAGTTGTTACATCCGCCAATAGAGCATTCTAGCCGTAGGATTAATCTGTTCAATGATGACCTGTATTTTGTTGCAATTTCGAAATGCCATGGAACTGGGCCATAATCGCTCGAGATATTAGGAATTGACGAAACAGTACTGAGAACGACCATCATCACAGTGCTGCAGCCGCTGGATTAATCTGTTCAGTAATTATGCATGTTCCACAGTAGTTCTAGAATCATCAATGTATACATCAGCCATTGATGGGGATATGTACTATTCTCTGTACAGTAGTTGGTACATACACGAATGGAGGAATGTAGCCGTGGGATTAAGCTGTTCGATGTTCCATAAATTCCGTTGCCCTTCCGGAATGACAAAGGAATTATGCACTACGTATCGAGACACTGACAATTGGCGAAAAGGCACTGAGTACCGCGATCATCACAGTACTTTAGCAGTTGGAATAATATGTTCACCTATAACGTAAGAATAACAGCAGTTATAGAATAAGCAATGCATGGTACAGCAATGGCTGCAGACACGTACAGCTGACAGTGCGGTACATAACACATACATCAACGGAGCACTGTAGCAGTTGAATTAGTGTGACCAAGGCTGATGTAGGTTTTGTAACAATTATAGAGTGACAAACGATATATCCGTTACAGCTAGTGATATTAGCAATTGGCATAAAGGTACGGAGCACAACCATCAAGGCAGTACTGCAGCCGCTGGGTTAATCTGTCCACAGGTGATTCAATTTCCACAGTCGTTCTGGAATGGTCAAGATATACATAAGTTATGGTTAGAGATATTTACTATTCCCATTGCGTTAGTCGTTGTGTCCATCGATAGAGCTCTGCAGTCGTTTGCTTAATGTATTCAGTGATAATTTAAATTCTGTAACAATTCTTGCATTACAAAGGGCTGGACCATTATCGTCCGAGACATTAACAGTTGACGAAGCTGTACTGAATACATCCATCACCACAGTACCATAGCTGCCATAATATCTTCTTCTCTGCTAACTTAAGTTTATCAGAAATTCTAGAGTAATCAAGATACAGTACGCTTATGGCACCTGACACTTACTATAGACAGTGTCGTACTTAGTACGTCCATCAACGGAGCGCTGAAGCCGTTGATCTACACTTTTCTGTGACAGCGTAGATGCTATCGAAGTTCTAGAGTGACAAGCGCAGATCCGTTGTAGTCCGCCACATAAGCAATTGACGGAACAGTACTGAGTACAGATATCTCCTCAATACTGCAATGTTAGATTAATCTGTTCATTGATGATGCAATTTCCACAGTAGTTCTAGAATGATCAATGAATGCAGCAGTTATGGCTGGAGATATTTACTATTCCCAGCGCGGTACTTGGTGCATCCACCAATAGAGCACCTCAGCCGTTGGATTAATTTCTTCAGTGACAATTTAAATTCCACAGAAATTTCAGAGTATCATATATATATCATTTATGGCTAGAGGTATTTACAATTCTGAGTACGGTAGATGTAACGCCCATCTATACGTCACATTAGCCATTGGAGTATACTTTCCAGTGATGATCCAATTCCTATCGCAATAATAGAATTACAAAGGACTGACCCATTGTCGCTCGTCACATTAACAGCTGTCGTAGCAGAAAGGATTACGGCCATCATTTCAGTACTCTCGCCATTCCAATAATTTGTTCACAGACAACTGGAACTTAAGAGCAATTCTAGAATAATCAATGTATAGGACGGCCATGGCAAGAGAAATTTAAAGCTGGCAGCACGGTATCTATACATGCGTCAAGAAAGCTCTGTAGCCAATTGATTAATCTGTTCAATGATGGATTATATTACGTACCATTTCCAGAATCACAAGAGGCAGATCCATTACCGCTCGAGACATTAACAACTGACAACACAGTACTAAGTACAGTCATCCTCACAATACTGTGGCCTTTGGATTAATTTGATCACTGATGACTTAAATTCCAAGGTAGCTTTAGAATGACCAATGCATACATCAGTTGCGGATAGAGATATTTAAAATACCCAGTACGGTAGTTGATGCATCCAACAACTGAGAATTGCATGCGATGGACCTATTTTTTCGCTGATGATGTAAACTCCAAGGCAAGTCTAGAGTAGTCAATGTAAAGGACGGTTACAGCTAGCAGCATACCCAATTGACAGTACGGCTCTTATTACATCTATCATCACAGTACTGCAGCCGTTGTGCTAACATGTACACCCATGATATAAATACCAGAGCAATACTAGAATTATCAACACATAGCACGGTTATGGCCACGAATATTTACAATTGACAGTACGGTACTTACCACAAACATCAACAGAGCACTGTTACAGTTTTACAATTCTGCTCGCTGATGTCTTAAACATGATAGCAGTTTCAGAATGAACAACTTGTGGGCCATATATCGGGAGAAGTATTGACAATTGACGATAAATTACGGACTGCGGTCATCTACACAATACTATAGCTGCTGAAGTAACCAATTCGCTGATCATGTAAGTTCTTCTGCATTTGTAGTGTAATTAACGTACGGGGCAATTGTCGCTGGAGAAAACGACATATGTTAATAGGTTACTGAGTATAGTCATCGTCTGAGCGCCTTTGCTGCTTGATTAATCTGGCCACTGATGTTTTTAATGCAATAGCAGTTCTAGAATAACCAATGCATAGAACGGTTTGAACTTCTGACATTTACAATTGGCCGCACGGTACTTAGTACGTACATCAAGAAAGCGCTGTTTTTGATGGATATACCTCTTAACTGACGTTTTATGTTCTATACCAATTCGTGAATGGCAAAATACTGTTCCACTATTGCGCGAGAAATTAAGAATTGGCAACACACTGCTGAGGGCAGACATCATCACCATACTGTCACCGATGAACGAACCTATTCACTGATTATGTATCTTCCACAGCATTTATGGAATAATCAACGTATAGTACGTGCATGGCTAGGGGTATTTACAACTGATAGTACGGTGCTTGGTACGACCACTGAGAGAGCATCTAAGTTCTACAGCAATTGTAGTTTGACCATTACATAGGGCTGCTGTCGGTGGAACCATTCCCATATGCCAAAGCGTCACTGCGTATAGCCATCAACAGGGCACTCTAGCCGTTTTATTAATCTGATCACTGTTGTTTTACATCCTGTAGCAATTCTAGAATGAGAAAAGGCAGATCCGTTATCGCTAGACATAACATCATCTGACAAAACAGAACTGATTGCAGCCGTCATTACAGTAATGTAGCCGCTGGATTAATCTGTTTACTGCTGATGTGATTTCTATAGCAATTACAAAATAATCAACGTATAAGTAAGATATTGCTGGAGATATTTACATTTGACAATATGATACTTAGTGCATCCACCAGCAGAGCTCTGTAGCCGCTGATTTAACCAGTACTCTAATAATTAACATGTCATAGCAATTCTAGGATGGCCAAAGAGGAATCGAATGTCGCTTGCGACGTTAACAATGGACAAAACGGTATCGTGTACAGCAATCATCACATTCATTTAGCCGTGGTACTAATTTGTTCTCTGATGGTTTAAACTCGATAGCATTTCTAGAATGACCAATGGATTGATTATATATCGCTAGTGAAATAGACAATTGGCGATACGTTTCTGAGTGCAGCCATCTACAGAACACCAGAGCCATTTAAGCAATCAGTCCGTTGGCACTCTAGTTCCCTCTGCAACTGTAAAATACCAATGTAGGTGTCAGTTACTGCTCTGGACAATTACAACTAGCAGTACCGTATCTACTACGAACATGAGCGGGGTACAGTACCAGTCGGTTTAATCTCTTCCGTGATAATGTAAATTCTGTAGCTATTGTAGCATGACAAAGGGCACATCCATTATAGCTCAAGATGTTAAGAACAGGCATATAAGTATCGGGAACAGCCATCTCCACAGTACTCCTGCCATTGAATTAATTCTAGAATGACAAGGAACAGATCAACAGTCGCACGAGCTATTAGAAATTGACAGCAGATTACTGAGTACAGCAATCATCAGAATAATGCCGCCGAGGGATGAATTTTGTCCTTGGTGCTTTATGTACCACTGCGATTCTAGCATAATCAATGTACAGCTTAATTATGGTTAAAGATATTTCAAATAGACGGCATGGTGCAAAGTAGATCCACAAACAGATAACTAATTCGGTTGGATTAATCTATTCACAGATGATTTAAATTCAATAGCAATTATTTAATGATAAATGACTGATCCATAACCGATCGTGATGGTAGCAGCGACAACGAAGTTCTGAGTATAGCCATCATAACAGAACCGTAGCGGTTGTACTGATTTGTACACTGATGATTAAAAGTCTATAGCAAGATTAGAGTAATCAGTATATTGATCTATTGTTTCTAGATGCAATTCCAATAGACAGTACCGTACTTAGTACATTCATTGACAGAGCACTATAGCGGATGGATTATTCTGCCCAATGATAACATAACTACGTTGCAATTCTAGAATAATCTTCGGATGGATCATACATCGCCAGCGGTATTAACATATGTCGAAACATTACCACGTACAACCATCATTACTATTGTGTAACTGTTGCTTTTACTTTTCCACTGATGGGTTGAATTTCACAGCAATCCGAGCGTAACCATCGTATAGATCAATTACGGCTAGTGATATCTACGATTGGCAGCACGCTGCGTAGTACATACACCAACAGATCACTGTAGATGTTGGATTCACCTGTAAACTGATGAATTAAGTTCCAGAGTAAGTATAGAATAATCAATGTAGTGTACGGTAAAGGCTTGAGAAAGTTGCAATTAACAGAACGATATTTGGTGCCTCCACCTACAGAGCGCTGCAGCTATTGGATTAATCAGTTCATTTGTGATTTAAGTTCTATAGCGATTCAAGAAAGACATATGACATACCCATTATCGCTCGAGACATTAGCAGTTGGCAAAACAGTACTAAATGCAGTAACTAGCACAGTGCCGCAGCCGTTGGACTGATCAGTTGACTGATGATGTAAGCTCCACAGCAATTCTGGAATAACCAATTTTTGGTGCATTTATGGCAAGAGGCCCTTACAATTGAAATTACGGTAATTAGTACATCCACTAAAGGAGCGCAGTAGCCGTTGTATTAGTCGGACCACAGGTGACGTAAATTCTCTAGCAATTCTAGAATGAGAAATGCTTAATGCATTATTGGTCGACATATTAACTAAGGACAACGCAGTACTGCTTATATCCATCATAAATGTACTGTATGCGATGCACTAATTTGCCACAGGCGATTTATACTCGTTAACATTTCTAGGACAGTCAAAATACATATGAAGTACCGGTAGTGTCTTTAACAAATGACAGCACAGTACTGACTGTAGCAATATACACAATACTGTAGCCATTGAAACAACCTGTTCACTTATCATCTAATATCTTCAGCAATTGTGGAGCGATCAATGGATAGAGAGTTGTCGCTGGAGAAATGGACACGTGTCAAAGGAGTACTGAGCGCAGCCATCCTTATACTACTCAGCCATTTGATTCATTTGTTCCCCGATGATTTAAATTCCACGGCAGATCTAGAGTCATCATTCTGGAGATCATTTATATCCAGAGATATTTATAATTGGCTGTACGGTGTCTAGTACGTCCACCTACAGAGCACTGTGGCCACTGGATTTATCTGTCGAGTGACGTAAATTCTACAACAATTATACAATGACAAAAGGCGGAACGATTATGGCTCGAGACATTGGCAATTGAAAACATAGGAACAAATCCTGCCACCATCGAAGTGCAGCAGCCGTTGTATTAATTTGTTAACTGGTAATATAATTTCCACAGCATTTCAAGAATCTTAAATGTATGGGAACGTTATGGCGAGTGAAAATTACTGTTCGGTGCTCAGTACATGCACTAACAGATCACTGTAGCTGCTGCATTCATGCGTTCAGTGAGGATACAAATTCTATAGCTCTTCCAGAATGGTCAAAGGATTTCTCAGATATCTTCCGTGTTATTGACAAACAGCAATAGAGTCCTTAGTGCACTTTTGCCGTTGGACTTATCTACCAACTAATGATTCCCACTCCATAGCAATTCCAGATTGATCAACGGATGAATCACGTATGTTTAGCGTTATTAACGGATCACAATACTTTTCTGTGCGTACCCGTCTACAGAGCGCAATAGTCGTTGAATTAATCGGGTCGCAGACCACCTACTATGTCCAGCTGTTGTAAAATGACTAATGGAGGGAGAAACATTCCCTAGAGGTATTGACACGTATCAAAATAGAACTGAGTGCTGGAATCATTACAGCAATGTGGCCGCTTTATTAACTTGTACAGAGATGACTTAAATTCCGCAGCTGCTCTAGAGTATACAATGCATAGTTCGGTTATGGTAAGAGATACTTACAATTGGTCGTATGGTGGTTAGTACTTCCAACAACAGAGCACTGTAAGAATTGGATTAATCTCTTCAGTCACGAAATGAATTGCATAGCAGTCCTAAAATGTTCATCGGATACAATAATTGTCGCTGGAGCATTTGACATATGTCCAAAGGGTACATGGTACAGCCATCATTATTACACAGTAGCCATTTCATTAATTTGTGCATTGGTGACTTATATTCCGCAGAAGTTCTAGAAAAGTCTATTGCTCTATCAGGTATGTCTAGAGATACTTACAGTTTTCAGTACAGTACTTGGTATACCCACGAACAGAGCGCTGTAGCCATTGGTTTAATCAGTTCAGTCATGCAAACTCTATAGCAATTCTAGAATGACAAAAGGCAGACCAGTTATGGCTCCAGAAATTAGTAAACGACGAAGGATTACTGAGTACAGCCACCATCACTGTACGGTATCCGATGTAATTATCTGCTCACTTATGATGCAAGTTCCATAGCAATTATAAAATAATGAAGTAACTGGGTGTTTACTCACTGTTTACTCACAGACAACCTCTACTCTACAGCAATGGTTGAGCTATAAACTGGCAGATCACAAATATCTGGTGACATTGACGAAGGACAGTACAGTACTAAGTGTAGCCATCAACACAATAACAATGCCATTGATTTAATCTGTTCTGTCATCATCCTAGTTGTTCAGCAATTGTAGAAGGGTCAATAGATGGAGCAATTGTCACTGGAGACATTGACGTATGTCAAAATAGTAATTACTACAGCCGTTATAGCGGCACTGTACACGTTGGAATATTTTGATCACTGATCATTTATATTCAACCGCAAACCTAGAACAACCGATGTATAGATCAATCGTGCCTACAGATGTTTACAATTGGCAGTACGGTACCTTGAACATCCACCAACAGAGCACTGTTTGAATTAATAAGTTCAGTGACGTATATTCTATAGCAATTTTCGTATGACGAAAGAAAGACCCTTTATCGCTCGTGATATTACCAATCGACATGTAAGTACTGAGTATAGCCAACATCACAGTACTGTAGACGTAGTATTAACTATACAATTGGAGACTCAATTTCCACAGCATATCCAGTGTAATCAATGTATGGAAGTATTAAGACTAGCGATATTTACAATTAGAAGGACGGTGCTAAGTGCTTCCACCAACAGAACGGGGTAGCCGTCGGTATAAACTATTCGCTGATGATTTAAATCACGGAACATTTCTAGAATGGTCAATGGAAAGGTCAAATATCTGTATTGGTATTGTCAAATGACAATGAAATAATGAATGTAGCCGCCTACACACTACTATAGCCATTGAAATAATCTGTTCGCTGATCATCTAATTTCTTCAGCAATTGCAGAACATTCAATGGATAGAGATATTGCAGCTGAAGATACTGACATGCCGTGCTGAGTATAGTAATCTCAGAGCACTGCAACGGCTTTATCAACCCGGTCACATATGATATAAATTCTATAGCAATTTTGAAATGACAAAAGCCAGGTAGGCTGCCGCCTGGTACATTAACAATTCACAACTAAGTACTGGGAAAAACCATCATCACAGTACTGTAGGCGATGTATTAGCATTTTCACTGGCGATATAGGATCCGCAGCAGTTCCAGGATAATGAAAGTATAGTACAGTTGCGCTTAGCGACAACTGCAATCGACAGTATGGCACTTAGTACTAGCATTAACGGATCACTGCAGCCGTTGGATTAATCCGTTCAAAGATGGTTTATATTCTGTAGCAACGCTAGAATGACAAATTACATATCAATTATATCGCCAGGAGATAAGAACTGACATGGAAGGACTGAGTACGGCTATCACCACGTTAAGGTTGGTTTTGGATTAATTTGCCCACTGATGAATTTGGTTCTACAGCAATTCTAGAATAATCAATGTATAGACCGTTTATGGCTAGAGATTTGTAGGATTGAGGGTATGGTACATAGTGCATACACCAACACAGCACTTCAGTCTTTGGATTAGTCTGTTTAATGATGATATAGATTTTATTGCAATTGTAGAATGACAAAAGACAGATGCGTTGCAGCTCGAGATATTAAGTATTGACATAAGGGTACTAAGTACAGCCATCGTCACAATACTGCAGACGTTGGATTAATCTGTTCACTGAATACTCAATTTCTACAGTATTTCTGAAATAATCTACGTATACACCAGTCATGGTGAGACATTAACAATTCCCAGGACGGTGGTTCGTACAACCGCCAAGATAGCACTGTACCCAATGAATTATTGGGTTCCGTGATGATTTAAGTTCTACCGCAATTTTAGAATGGTAATATACTGAGCCCACTATCGCTCTAGACGTTACCAAGTAACGAAGCAGTACTGTGCACAGTCGTCATCACTGTATTATATCCGTTGGATTAATATGTTCACTGATGATTTTTATCCCCAGAAGTTCTAGAATAATCAGTGTATACATCTGTTACGTACGGAGATGTTGGCAATTCCCTGCACGGTAGTCGGTACATCCGCCTATAGAGCTGAGTAGCCGTCGATGAACCTGGACTGTGATGATCTTAATTCCAAAGAAAGTCTAGGGTAGACGTTGTATTTTACGGTTAAGCCTAGAGATGTATACAATTGGCAGCACGGCTCCTAGTAAACCCATTAAGAGGACACCGAAGCATTTGGATTAATCTGTTCCATGATGATTTACATTCCATTGCAATGCTAGAATGACAAGTGGCAGGTCTATTACCTGTCGAGGCATTAACAACTGGCAACACAGTACTAATTGTAGCCACCATTACAGTACTGTAGCCGTTAATTGGTCTGTTCAATGGTGATATAGATTTCTCAGCAGTTCTAGAATAACCAAAGGGTTCATCAGATACGGAGAGAGATGTTAACAATTCACAGCATCGTAGTTGCTACAACCACCAATAGAGCACACTAGCCATTGAATTATTCTGTTCAGTGACGAGAGAATTTCTATTGCAATTCTAGAATGACAAGGGTATGCCCCATTGTCGCTCGTGGCATTAACAATTGACACAAAAGTACTAAGAACAGCCATCATAACATTACTGCAGCCGTTAGATTAATCTGTTCACTTATTATTAAAATTCAAACCTATTTCTAGAATAACCTATGTATACATCAGTTATGGGTGCTGATATATACAATTCCCAGTACGGTGGCTGGTACGTCACCCGATAAGTTAATATCGCCGTTGTATTAATCTGCTCAGTAACGGCATAAATTGCAAAGCAAGTTTAACGTAGTCGATTTATGGTATGGTTATGGCTAGGGACATGTCCAATTGATAGTACGGTTCTATATACGTCCATCGAGAAATCGCTGCTGCTGTTGGATTAACCTGTACAGTGACGAATTACATTCTATATTAATTCGACAATGGGAAAAGACACATGCGTCATAGTGCGAGATGAGGTAATCTGACACAACAGTCCTGAATTCAGCCATCGTCACAGTCCTGCCGCCAATGAATTCATCTGTCCACTGACGATTTAAATTCTACTGTAGTTCTATATCAACCTACGTATGCATCCGCTATAGATAGAGAAATTTGCATTTCGCACTGCTGCAGTTGGTTCATCCACAGATACGGCACTACAGTCATTGGATTAATTTGACCAATGATTGCTTTTATTCCACAGTCGTCCTAAAATAACCAATGTATGCTTCCGATATGGCGAGAGATATCAACAAATCGCATCACGGTAGCTGGTACACCATCAGGAGAGTATTGCAGAAGTTGTATTAACATGTTCAATAATGAATTCTGTTCTATGGCAATTCGGGAATGACAAAAGGCAGAACCATCATCGTTCGAGACATTAACAATTGAGTAAACAGTACTTAGTACAGCCATCATCAGTGTACTTATGCCGTTGAATTAATCACTTCACTGTTGATCGAATTTCCGCAGTAACTCTAGAGTAATCAATGCGTACAACAGTTACGGGAAGAGATATTTGCAAATCCCAGTTCGGTACAAATTTAGTCAATCAGGAGAGTATCGCAGCTGCTGTTTTAACCCGTTCCATAATGATTTCCATTCCATAGTAATTCTAGAAGGGCAAAGGGCAGATGCGTCTTTCCGCGAGATATTAGCAACTGACACAACATTCCTGAAATCAGCCATCATCACACTCCACTAGCCGTTGGATTAATCTGTTCACTCACGATTTAACTTCCACAGTAGTTCTAGAATCATCAATGTATACTTCAGGTGAAATATCGAGATATTTGAATTTCTCAGTATTGTAGATTCTACATCCACCAATAGAGCCATAGGACTAATTTTCTCAGAGATGTTTTATTCCATATTTCGATTCTAGAGTGACAATGGGCTGACCCACTATCGCTCGAGATATTAAAAATTTGCTCTGCAGTACTGTGTACAACGATCGTCGCAGTACTTTATCCGTTGGACTGATCTGTTCACTGATAACTTAAATATAACAGCAATTATACAATTATCAATGTATGGTACGGTTATGGTTAGAGACATTTACAATTGATGGTGCGGTTCTTATTGTACCAATCGACAGTGCACTGCAGCCGCAGGGTTAAGTAGTCCATGATGATTTGCATTCAGTAGCAATTCTAGAATGAGGAATGGCTCGTCCATTATGTCTCGAGACATTAACAAATGACCACTCAGTACTATGTACAACCATCATCAGGTTGGTGTAGTCGCTCAATTTAATTGCTGATTTATAATCCACAGTATTTCTAGTAAAATCATCCCATGCATAAGTTGTATGTAAAGATTTTTTCAATTCCCAGTAGTGCATTTAATGCATCTAACTATACAGCACAGTGGATGTATGATTAATCCTTTCAGCGGTGATTTGAATTACACGGCAGTTATGGAATATTCAGTTTATACTTTAGTCATGACCTAGATATATTTACAATACCCAGTACGGTAGTTGGTTCATCAACCGTTAGAGCACTTTAGCCGTTGGAATAATCCGGTCAGAGATGTTATAGATCATATTGTAATTCTAGAGTGACAAAGGGTTGACCCGTTATCACTCGAGATATTGACAATTGATGAAACAGTTCTGAGTACGGCCACTACTACAGTCCGTTAGCAATTGGACTAATTTGTTCCCTGATAATATGAATTAAGCTGAAATTCCAGAATAATCAATGTATAGAACCGATATGGCTAGCGATACTTAAAATTGACAGTACGGTACCTACTATGTCCATCAACAGTGAACCGTAGCCATAGGATTAGCCTGTACAAAGATGATTTCGATTATAATGCTTATCTAGAATGACAAAATGCATATCCCTCATATATCGAGAAAATAGCAATTGTCATAACATAACTGAGATCAGCCATCATCACACTACTGCAGTCGTTGATTAAGCTGTTCACTGACGACTTATATTCCTCAGTTTTCCTAGAACAATAAACGTATACGTCAGCTACGGCTAAAGGTATTTGGAATTCCATGTATGTCATTAGGTACGTCCACAGATAGAGCAAATTAGCCATTGGATTAATCTGCTCAGTGATGCTTTGGCAATCTTGCTATTTTAGCGCGACAAAGGCCTGACCCAATATGGCTCAAGATATTAACGATTGACATAAGAGTACTGAGTATAGCCATCATCGCAGCACTTTAGCCGCTGAAATAATTTTTTCACTGGTAATTTAAATTTACAAGCAATTCTAGAACAATCAATACATGGTACAGTTATGGATAGGGATATTTACAAATGACATTACGGTACTTGGAACATCCATCATCAGTGAACTCTAACCATTGGGTTAACCTGTTGAATGAAGATTTGGATTCTGTAGCAATTCTAGAAGAGAAAGGGTGTATCCGTTATATCTTGAGATATTAACATGTGACCACTCAGTACTATATACAGCCATCATCAGGGTACTGTAGCCGCTGGATTAATTTATTCACTGATCATTTATATTTCGCAGGAGCTCTAGAATAATCAGACTATGCATCAGTTGTAGGTAAAGATACTTAAAACTCCCAGTAGTGTATCTGGTGCATCCAGCAATACAGCAGCGTAGCCGTTGAAATAATCTCTTCAGTGATGATTTATACCATATGGTTGATCTAGAATAATTAATGTATACTTCTGTTATGTTGTAGAGTTATTTAAAATTCCCGTTACGGTATTTGGTACATGCACCAATGGAGCACTGTAGCCATTGTGTTTATCTGCTCGGAAAATTTCCGCATACTACTGCAATTCTAGAATAACATAGTACAGACTCAGTACCTCTCGAGTTATGAACAATTGATATAACAGTGCAGAGTACTACCATCATCACAGTGCTGTAACGGTTGGGATAATTTCTTCACTGATGACTTAAATTCCTCAATAGCGCCAGAATAGGCAAAGTATACATGAGTTCTGGCTAGAGATATTACAGTTCCCAGTGCGGTAGTTGGCGCGTCCACCAATAGGGCATTGCAGGCGTTGCATAAACCTGTTCACTGTTATCTAAATTCCATTAGTAGTTTTAGAACAATCAATGGATTTTTCAGATATCTATAGTTACAATGACAAGTTACAAAACAACACCGAGTGTTGCCGTCGACACAATGTTATAGGGATACCCCTAATCTGTTCGCCGATCCTCTGCGTTCTTCAGCATGTGTAGAATGATCAACGGACGTAGCAATTGTCGCTGACGGCATTCTCACATGTCAAAACATCACTGAGTATAGACATCACGAGGGCAATGTAGCCGTTGGATTAATCTGTTCACTGTTATTTTAAATTCCGTAGTAATTCTGGAACGACAAAACGCAGGTCCATTGTCGCTAGATATATCACAACCTGAAAAAGCAGGACTGAGTACAGTCATCATTACAGTAATGTAGACGTTGGATTAATCTGTTCACTGATGATTTCAATTATATCGCAACTATAAAATAATCATTGTGTAAGCAAGATACACGTGGAGGTATTTACAATTCACACTACGGTACATAGTGCATCCACCGGCAGAGCAATGTAGCCGCGGGAATAATCAGTCCTCTGATGATTTATATTTCATAGCAATTCTAGGCTGACAAAGGAGAAATCGATTATCGCTTGAGCTGTTAACAATGGGCAAAGCGTTATCGCGTGCAGACATCGTCACATTCGTTTAGCCGTAGGATTAATTTCTTCACTGATGGTTTAAACTCAATGACTCTTCGAGAATGGCCAATGGATGTATGATATATCGGTAGAGAAATGGACAATTGATAATACGCTTCTGAGAGTAGGCATTTGCAGAACACGCGAGACATTGATTTAATCAGCTCGGTAACTATCTAAGTCCTTCTGTAATTGTAGAATAATAATGTATAGATCTGCTGTGGCTAGAGTAAATTGTAACTATGTGTACGGTACACAGTACGACCATAAGGAGGGTACTGCACTGGTTAGGTTAGTCACTTCTGTGATGATGTGAATTCTGTAGATATTGTAGAATGACAAAAAGCAAAACCATTGTCGCTCAGGATGTTAACAGCTGGCATATCAGTCCCGAGAACAATTTTCATCACAGTACCTCAGCCTCTGGATTATTCCAGAGTCACAAGAAACTAATCTGTCATCGCTCGAGACATTAACAATTGACAACTTAATACTGACTACAGCCGTTATCAGAGTAATGCAGCCGTTGCATTAATTTGTTCACTGATGATTCCAACTCCACTGCGATCCTAGCATATTCAATATATAGATCAGTTATGGCATGAGGTACTTATAATTGTCTGTATGACAAATATCTGTCACTAACAGATCACTACGGCAGTTGGATTAATGCGTTCACTGGTGATTTAATTTCTATAGCCATTATGGAATGATAAATGTATGATAAGTTGCCGCTCGTGATAGTAGCTGGGACAACAGAGTACGGAGTACAGCCAGCAAAACAAAGTCGTAGCCATTGCGCTGATTTGTACATTCGTGACTAAAAATCGGAAGCACTATGGAATAATCAATGCATAGACCTGTTCTGTCGAGTAATATTCACAATTTCCAGGACGGTAGTTGATACATTCACCAATAGTGATTGGCATCCGCTGGATTAGTCTGTTCATTGATGATATAAATTCTGTGGCAATTCGGGAATGACAAATGGCTTACCCATTATCGCTATTGATGTAAGCAATTGTCGAAACAGTATTGAGTACAGCCATCATCACCGTATTGTAGCCGTCGGAATATTTCGTACTGTGGTGACGTAATTTCCAGTGGAATGCTAGAGTAAGCAATACACAACGCTTCAATGGCTAGAGATATTTACAGCTGTCAGGACGATGTCCATTAAATCCATAAACAGAGCACTGTAGTCATTTGATTAAACTGCTCAGTGATTATTTTGATTCTATAGGAATTCTAGAATCACAAAAGACATGTCCATTACAGCTCGAGAATCTACCAATTGCTAACACAGCACTGAGTACTGCTGCCATCACAGCAATGAAGCCGTTGGGCCAATTTCTCCACTGATAATATAAGTTCCAGCGCAATTCTAGATTAATAAAGGCATTGCACATTTATGGCTAGAGATATTAGCAATTGACAGCACGGTAGATGGCGCATACCCCAATATAGCACTCCAGGGGTTTGTTTAACCATTTCATTGATGATTTATAATCTATTGCAATTCCAGAGTGGCAAATATCTGACTCATAATCGCTCTAGACGTTAGCAGTGTACAAAACAGTACTGAGTACAGCCATCATCACTGTACTGTAGCCCATGTCATAACTTGTTCCCTGGTGGTTTAATTTCCACAATTGCACTGAAATAATCAATGTATACGTCAGTTATGGCTAGCAGTGTTTACAGTTCCCATTACGGTAGCTGGTACATCGACCAATAGATCACAGTAGCAGTTGGATTAATGCGTAGGTTATGACAGAAATTCTATTGCAAAGTCTAGAATGAAAAAGGACTGGCACATTATCGCTCTAGACACAGGAAATTGAAAAAACCGTAAGGAGTGCATACATCATCACGGTACATGAACGGTCGTACTAATTAGTTCACAGATAACTTCGGTTTAACGGCAGTTCTAGAAAAATCAACGTGTAGTACGGTCATGGCTACATACATTTAGAGCCGGCAGTGTGGCACCTTGTACGTCCATTAACAGACAACTGTAGACGTTGAACATATTATTTCAATAATGGTGTATATTTTACAGCAAGTGCAGGACGTCAAACGACAGATACATTGCATCTCTAGATATTAACAGTTGACATAGCGGGACAGATCTCACCCATCATAGCAGTACTGCAGCCGTTGTATTACTGCGCTCTCTGATGATACAGTTTCCTCAGAATTCCAAGTGTAATCAATGTATACATCAGTTATGGCTAGAGTTATTAACAATTCTCAGTACGATAGTTGGCATATTCAGCAATAGACAAATGTAGCCATTGGAGTAACCTGTTCAGTGACGACTTGCATTCTATTGCAATTTTACAATGGAAAGGTGCTGACCCATTATATCTCGTGACATCAGCTATTCTCGATACGGTACTGAGTACAGCCACCGTCACAGTGCATTAGCCGTTTGAATAAACTGCTCACTGATATCTTATGTTTGACAGCAACTCCACAGTAATCAATGCATGATACGCTTATGTCTGCATTCACAGTACGGTACTTAGTGCATCCTTGAACGGAGCACTGTAGCCGATGAATTAACCTGCTTAACAATAATGTAGATTCTATAGCAATTCTAGAATTGCAGAAGACAGATCCGTTGCATACCGTGGTATTAACAAGTGGCATAACAACACTAAGTGCAGCAATAATCACAATACGTCAACCGATAGAATAATTTGTCCTCTGAAAATTTAGTTTTAATAGCAATTTTAGAATAACAAATGTATAGTACGGTTATGGCTACAAATATTCTCAACTTACAGTACAGTGCGTAGTACTTCCATCAACAGAGTTCTGTAGCCGTTGCATTAACCTGTTCAGTGATGTCGTACGTCCTATACCAATTCTTGAATGAAAGGAGACAGATCCCTTACAGGTCTAGATATTAACAACTGACGTTGCAGAACAGAGCTCAGCCATCATCAGATTACTGTATCTGGTGTGATAGCATGTCCACTGATTATTCAAATACCTCGGAAAATCTAGAATATACAAGGTATACATCAGATACGAATGGAGGAATTTACTGTTCCCAGTACGGCAGTTGGTACATCGGCCAATGCAGCACAATAGCCATTGCATTAATCTCTTAGGTGGGGATATAAATTCCACAGGTTTTCCGGAATAATCACTATATACATCAGTTATGCCTAGAGGTATTAACAATTCCTGATAAGGTAGTTGAGACATTCACCAAAGGAGCAACGTTGCCGACGGAATAAGCTGTTCAAAGATAATTTAAATGCATTTTCAATTGTAGAATGACAAAGGACTGACTCATTGACACCCGAAATAATAACAACTGGCCAAGCTGTACTAAACACAATCATCATCACAGTACATTAACCGTTGGACTAATTTGTTCACTAATAACTTATGTTTATCTGCAATTGGAGAACAAATAAGACATAGTACCGTTATGCCTAGAGATATTTACAATAGTCCGTACGGTACATAGTACATGTATTAGCAGAGCACTGCAGCAGTGGGATTAAACTGTTTAATGAGGATTTATATTCTATAGCAATTCCAGAATGACAACAGACAGATCCGCTAAAACTCGAGATGTTTACTCTTTACGCAACTGTAATGTGTACAGCAATCTAAGCAGTAGAGCAGCCGTTGGATTAATCTGTTCCTTATGATTTAAATTCAACAGTACTCCTAGTATTGCAAATGTATTGATTAGTTATATCTAGGTGTAATTACAATTTCTAGGTTTGTACATGGTGCATTCACCAATGGAGCACAGTATTCGTTCGATTAACCTGTCGAGTGATAATTCATATTCTATTGCAATTCTGGAATGACAGATGACGAATCTCTTACCCCTTGAGAAATTAGCAGCTGACGACATAGTCCTAAGCGTAGCCATCATCACAGTACCGTTGCCGTGGGATTAATATGTTCACAGACGCCTTGAATTGCGGAGTAGTTACAGAATTTTCAATGTACGCATCAGATATGGATAGAGACATTTACAATTCCCACTACGATGGTTGGTACGTCCACCATTAGAGCATTGCAGTCGTTGGGTTAGCCTGTCCCTGATGATTAATGTTCCACAGTCGTTCCAATATAATCAATGTATACATTAGTCACGGGGATGGATAATTGAAATTCCCAGGAGGGTGGTTGGTACACCCAACAATAGGGCACTGCCGTTGTTGCAATAATCTGTCCAGTGATGGTTTCAACTCTATTTCAAACGTAGAATGACAAAGGTCTGACCCCTTATTGCTCGAGACGTTATCAGTTGACGAAACAGTACTGAGAACAGCCATGACCATATTACATTATAAGTTGGACCAACTGGAGCGCTGACAACTTAAATCTAACAGCAATTCTAGTACAATCAATGTATTGTACGTTTATGGCAAGAGATGTTCGCAACTGACATTTCGTTCGTCAGTGCATTCACCAATTGAGCACAGTAGCCGCTTGTTTATTCTGTCCAGCAATGATGTAAGTTCTATTGCAATTCGAGAATGTCAAAGGACTGTCCCGTTAACGCAGTAGATATTAATATGTGACGAAACACTATTGAGTACAGTCGTCATTACTGTACACTTGCAGGTGGAATAATTTGTTCACATAACATTGATGTTTAACAGCAGTTCTTGATTAATCGGCGAATAGTGCTATTATGGCGAGAGATATTCACATTTGGGTAACGGTATTTAGCACATCCATCAACAAAGTAATGTAGACGGTGGATTATCTTGTTCAATAATGATGTAGATTCTATTACAGGTCTAGAATGGCAATAGACATATGCATAACCGCTCGAGACTTAAACATTTGGCGTAACAGTACCGACTACAGCCAACATCGCACTAATGCAAGCGCTGGATTGATCTGTCTAATGCCCCTTTGAGCTCCACAGAGGTTCTACAGTAATATAGGTATATACCAGTTCGGATACGCATATTTACAGTTCGCAGTACTGTAGTGGGTTCATCCACCGTGCGAGCACGGTAGCTGTCGGAATAATCCCTTCAGTGATGATTTGAATTCCGCAGTAGTTCTAGAAAAATCGAACTATAAGTCAGTTGTAGCTTAATACGTTTAAAATTGCCAGTACGGTATTGGTTACAACCACCAATACAATACCCTTGCTGCTGGATTAATCTGTTCAGTGGTGACAAAATTCTATTTCAACTCAAGAATGACAATGGACAGAGCCATTATAGCTCGAGATATTAACAACTGATAGCATAGTACTGAGAACAGCCATCATGACAGTTCTTTATACGTTGGAATAATTTGCTCACTGATAACTGGTGTTTAACAGCAAAGATTAAATGACCAATGTATAGTGCCGTTATGCCCAAAAATATTTACATCTGAGAGTATAGTACGTAGTACATCCGTTAAAAGAGCTGTGTAGCCGCTGCATCATCCTCTTCAATGATGATCTAGATTTTATAACAGTTCCAGAATTATAAAAGGCAGATCCGTTATACCTCGAGACATTGACAAGTGACAACACAGTACTATGAACAGCCGTCATCACCGTACTGTAGCCATTGTATTAATCTGTCCATTGATGATTTAAGTTCAATTGTAGTATTAAAATTATCAATGCATACATCATTTGCGTACAGAGTTATTTACAATTCCCGGTAGGTTAGTTGGTAGATCCGCCAATAGTACACAGTGGCCATTGTATTAGTCCGCTCCGTGATGATATAAACTCTATTCCAGTTCTAGAATGAAAATGGACTGACTAATTATCGCCCAGGAGATTAGAAGTTGACGAAACGGTACTGGGTACAGCCATCATCACATTACTTTAGCCGTTGGAATAATTTCTTCACTGACAATTTAAGTTTAACTGCAATTCTGGAATAAAGAATGCATTTTATATTTATAGCAGCAGATATTAACGAATGACAGTACGGTACGTAGCATATCCATCAACGGAGCACTGTAGTCGTTCGTTTAACCAGTTCATAGATAATGTGGATTCCAAAGGAACTGTAGATAAACAAAGGACAGACAAGTTATAGCTCCAGATATTAACAATTAACACAACTGTACCTTGTACAGTGATCATAACATTGCAGCCGACGTGGCACTAACCTATTCCCTTATTATATGAAATCCACAATTCCAGAATAATCAGTGCATACATCAGTTGTGGCTAGAGACATGTACTATTCCCAGTGCGGTGTTTGCTGCATCCACCAATAGAGCTCTGTAGACGTTGGATTAATCTCTTCAGTGATGATTTAAGTTATACAGTATATCTAGAGAAACAAATAAATACATCAATTATGGCTAGAAGCATTTACTATTCCCAGCACAGTTTACTGTACATCCACTAGTAGAGCAATGTGGCCGTTGGATTAAGCTGTTCAGGGATGATACAAGATCTATTGCTAATCAGGAATGACATAGGACTGACGCAATACCTCTCAAAACGTTAAAATCTGACGAAACAGTACTATGTACATGCATCATGACAGCACTGTTGCGGTTGGATTAATATGCTCACTAATGACACAAATGCCAAAGCACTTCTGGAGAAATCAATGCATATTACGGAATTGGCTATAGATACTTACAATTCTCAGTACGGTAGACCATGCGACCACGCGTAGAGCACTGTAGCCATTAGATTAATCTGTTCAGTGATAACCTATATCCTATTGACATTCTGGAATGACAAAGGACTGACATCGTCGCTCGTGAAATTTATAAATGACGAAACAGTACCGAGTACTGGCATCATCACATTGCTTTAGCCGTTGGATAAGTTTAATCACTGATGACTTAAATACCGCATTAGCTCTAGGCTAACCGATTTATACACCAGTTACTGCTAGAGATATTTAGGATACCCAGTATCGTAGTCGATGCGTCCACCAAGTGAGCACACTAGTTGATGAGTTAACTTTTCACTGATGACGTAGGTTCCAAAGCAAGAGCAGAGTAATCATTGTATATGGCAATGAAATGTGAGGACAGCCCTGAAAGTACGGTAAGTGCGTGTGAGCATAGAACGAAAGTTACCGCGTGGAAGAGGTTCGAATGGAAGGGATGTTTATGATAGAGCCGAATGCGATAAACCGGTGATGGTCTATGAATGCGCCTGAGTGTTCAGAATACGTTGCCGACAGATTGAGAAGGGAGAACGTGGGTATAGATGTGGAAAGGCTTAATGATTTATTGTATTTTACTAAGAAAGAAGGCAACATTAATTTAGCCCATTCACCCACCCCGATCTTATATGTATAGGGCGGTTATGGCTGGTAATATTCACAACGGACACTACTGTTCTTAGTACATCCATGAAGAGGACACAGTAGCACTTGGATTGCCCTGCTGAATGATGATGCGGATACGATCTCAAATATAGAATGACAAATGGATTACCCATTATCGCTCGAGACATTAAACAATTGATGAAATAGTACTGAGTACTGGAATGACCACAGTTCTGTAGCAGTTGGACTAACTTGTTTACTTCTGATGGAGATGCCAAAGCAAGTCTAGGGTTATCAATGTATAGTACGGTTATGACTAGAGATATTTACAATTCCCCGTATGGTAGTTGGTACATCCATCAACAGATCAATGTAGCCGTTGGGTTTACCTGTTCAATGATGACTTAGATTCTGTATCCATTCTGGAAGGGCAAAAGGTTCATCCGTTATGGCTCGTTGCATTAACAACTGACATGAGGGTAACGATTACAGCCATTATCAGAGTAATGCAGCTGCTGGCTTAATTTGTCCACTGACGATCTATATTCCACAGCATTTCTGCAATAATCAAGGTATACTTCAGATACGGATAGAGGTATTAACAATTCCCAGAACGGTAGCTGCTACATCCACCAACACAGCACAACGGACTTTGGATTTCTCTATTCAGTGATGATGTAACTTCCACAGTTATTCTAGAATCATCAGTGCATACATCAGCTATGACTAGTGGTATGAACAATTCACTGTACTGTAGTTGGAACATTCGTCACAAGAGCACTCTAGCAACTGGATTAATATGTTCAGTGCTGACTTAAATTCCACAGTAGATCAAGAATAATCAATGTATACGTCTGTTGTGTCTAGCGATGTTTACAATTCCCGGTAAGGTATTAAGATAGTCCATCAACAGAACACTGCTGGCGTTGGATTAATTTGTTAAGTGATGATTAACGTTCTATTGCAATCTTAGAGTGACAAAGGGCTGACCCGTTAACGCTCCAGATGCTAACATGTGACGTAACCGTGCTGATTACAGCCATGATCACTGTACTCTAGCCGTTGGATTAATGTGTACACTGATGACATGTATTTCACAGAAGTTCTAAAATTATCAGTGTATACATCTGTTATGTATAGAGATGTTAACAATTCTCAGTACGTTAGTTGGTACATCCACCAAGAGATCACTGCAGCCGTTGGAATAGCCATTTCAGTGAAGATTTAAATTCCAAAGCATGTCTAGGGTAATAAATTTAGCGTGCGGTTATGGCTTGTAGCATTTACAATGTACAGTACGTCTCCTATTACATCCATCAACATGGCAATGTAAGCGTTGGATTAATATGTTCAATGATGATTAAGAGTCTAAAGCATTTCTAGAATGACAAGAGACAGGTCCATTACCGATCTAAACACTGACAACACACAAGACGGTTCTAAACACAGCCAACATCACAGCACTGTAGTCGATGTGTTACTATGCTCAGCGATGACTTAAGTTCCACTGTATTTCTAGAATATCTAACGTATTCAGCAGTTATTGCAGGAGACATTAACATCTCACTGCTCTGTTGTTGGTACATCTAGCAATAGATGCAATGTATCAGTTGCATTAATCTCGTCAGTGATGATACAAATACTATTTTAATTCTAGAATGACGAAGGGCTGACCCGTCATCTCTCCGGACAACGATAATTGACGAACCAGAACTGTGACCAGCCTTCTCCTCAGTACCATAGCCGTTGAACCTGTATGCCCATTGATGGTATAAGTTTAGCAGCAACTCGAGAATATTCGATAAACAGTACCGTGATGGCTACAGATAATTACAAATGGCAGTACAGTACGTAGTACATCCATCAACAGTGCACTGTAGCCGTTGAGTTCTCCTGTACAATTATGATTTTTCTTCTTTAGCATTTCTAGAATGGCAAAGACGGTTCTGCTATAGTACGAGATATTAGCTATTGACATCAAAGGTCTGAGTGCAGCCACCATCGTAGTAGTTCAGCCTTTGGATTAATCAGTTCACCGATGGTGTAGATTCCATTGTAATCCTAGAATAATAAATGTACACACTAGTTATGGACAGAGATGTTTATAATTCCCGGTACGGTGGTTGGTACGTCCACCAAGAGAATTGTGTAGCCATCTTATAAATATGCTCAGTGAAGATCATTATCCTATTGGAGTTCGAGAATGACAAAGGACTGACCCATTATTGCTCGAGATATAAACAACTGACGAAACAGTTCTGAGTACAGTCACCAGCGCAGTGTTTTTGCCGATTGACGAATTTGATCACAGATAACCTAAATTTAACGGCAATTTTAGAATAACCAATGTATAGGACGGTTATTGCTAGAGCTATTTAAAATTGACAGTTCGGTGATTAATATATCCACCAATAGTGCGCTGTGGATGTTGGATTAGATTTTTCAATGATGATTTATGTCCTACATCACTTCTAGAGTGACAGTAAACTGACCAATTATGGCACGAGATATTAACAAGTGACGAAACGGTACTGAGTACATCGATGAACATAGTACTTCCGCCTTTGGACGAATTTCCTCACTGTTAGTACAAATTTATCAGCGATTCTTGAATAATAAATTATTGGTCGGTTATGGCTAAAGTTATTTAGAGTTGGCAGGACGGAACTCAGTAAATCCATCAGCAGAGCACTGTGGCCGTTGGACTAACCTGTACAGTGATGATTTAAGTTCAGTTTGCAATTATTGAATGGCGGAAGACAGATACGTTGCAGCTCGAGAAAGTAACAATTTACATAATTGTACTCAGGACAGCCAACATCAATGTAGCCGTTGTATTAATCTGTACAGTGATGATTTAAATTCCATAGTGCGTCTAGAAAGATCAATATACATCACGTATGGCTAGAGATATTTACTATCCCCAGGAGAGTAGCTGGTGCGTCCACCAACAGGGCAACGTAGCCGTGGGCTTGAGCTGCTCGGTGGTGATCTATTTTCTATTGCAATTCTGGAATGTCATAGAATTGGCCCATTATCGCTCGAGATATTATGAATTAACGAAACAGCAACGAGTGCAGCCATATTCACTGCACTGCAGCCGCTGGAACTTTCTGCTCACTGAAGATGTATGTTACACCGTAGTTCTACAATAATCATAGTATACGTCAGTTATGTGTAGAGATACTTGCAATCCTCAGAACAGTAGTAGGTACATCCACCCGTGAATCACAGTAGCCGTTGGATTGACCTGTTCAATGACGACCTGAATTCCACAGCAGTTCAAGAATGACGAATGTATAATACTTTTATGGCTAGCGACAATTACACTTGATATTATGGTACCTTGTACATGCTGTACCATATCACTGTAGCCGTTGGATTAATCTGTTCAATGCAGATATAAATTATACAGCAATTCTAGAATGAGCGCAGACGGAACTATTATTGCTCGATGTGTTCAGAATTGACAACCCGGTACTGAGCATAGCCGTCTGCGCAGTGCTACAGCCTTTGCGACAACCCGTTCTAAGATGATCTAAGCCACATTTCATCACTGGGTAGATAAATTATACTTAAGGGCATTGGTAATTGAAAACACAGCTATGAGTATAGCAACACTAACAGTCCCACATAGATTTCATTAATATATTCCCTGATCATCTAAGTTGTCCACCAATTCAAGAATGAAGAATGTATAGATTTATTATCGATGGATGTAATAACAATTGAAAATACAGCGCTGAATGCATTTTTCAGCAGAGTAATGTAGACGTTTCATGAATATACTCACTCATGATTTAAATTCTGTGGCAAATTAGGTATGACAAAAGAAACATAAATTGTCGCTCAAGAGAGTAACCATTGACATTACAGTACAGAGTACGTGAATTATCATAGTAATGTAGCCTCTGCATAGTCCGTTCGCTGGTGTTTTAAATCATATAACGTTCTGGCATTTCAAAAGACAGATCTGTTGTTTCTCGAGATATTCATAATTGACAACAGAGTATTGAGTATAGCTATCAACGAAGATCTATAGCCATTTTATCAACTTGTCCCAGGAATAATCGGCGTATAGGTCATTTGTGACTAGAGACATTTACAATTGGAAGAACAGTGCATAGTACATCTACATGAAGAGCACCGTAGCAGTTGGATTAATCTGTTCACTGATGATTCAAGATCTGTAGCAGTTCTAGAATGATGGAAGCATAAGTCAGTCATGGTTGGAAGTAATGGTGATTGACAGCTCGTACTGAGTATAGCCAAAAACGCAGTACTACAGCCATTGCGGTAACCTATTCTAGGTCGATCTCGTTTACATTGCTGTTCTAGAATGATCACTGGATATATCGCTGGCTAAGTGTATTGACAATTGAAAGCACTGCACTGTGTATAGCAATTTAAACAGCATCAGATCCACTGGATTAACCTATTCCCTATTCATCTATTTCCTACTGCACCTGTAGAATGGTCAATGGATAGATCTATTGTCGCTAGGGTGATTGACATTGGACAGAGCAAGGCAGAGTGCGGGCACCAAAATGTTACTATACCCGATGAATGAATCTAATCACTGCTGATTTAATATGTGTATCAATTCAATAACTACAAACGGGGGATCAATTATCGCTCTAGATAGTAAGCGTTGACAATAAAGTACAAAGTACAGGCATTGAAACTGTACTATATCCGAGCTACTAATATATTCGCTAGTAATCTAGATTCTATAGCTATCCTAGAGAAACGAAAGAAATATCAATTATAGTTGAAAAGAGTAATCGTAGACAATACATTATGGGCTACAACAATTAACAAATTACTGAGTTCGCTGGATTAACATGCTAACTGACGTTTTAAGTTATATAGCAATTTCAGAATGTCAGAAGGAAAATACATTGTCGCTCGAGATATTTACTATTCAACATTCAGTTCTGAGTACATTATTCTACGAAGAACTACAGCCATTGTACCAACCTGACCTAAGAAGCCCTTAGTTATATTACTGTTCTAGAATGATCGCCGAACAGACTAATTATCGCTAAGTATATTGGTATCTGAAAACACATCACTGTGTACAGCAATTGTAGAATGACCAGTGTATTCGACAATCACCGCTAGAGATATAGATATAGAAAAGTACAGGACTGTGTATAGCCATTTATACAGTTTTGCAGCAATTGGATAGTCAATCAATTGAGCATCAGACCTCCATTACAATTCTGGAATGAACAATTAATGCTTGAGTCATTGCTAGAGATTTTAACAATAGGCAACACATTATTGAGCACATTCATTATCACCGCGCTGTAACCGTTGGATTAACTTGCTGACTGATGTGTTTAACTCCACAGCAATTCTAGAGTAGTCAGTTACGTGATGTACTATTGCTAGGGACATTTACAATCAGCAGGACGCTACTGAGTACATCTACCAGCAGAGGACTGTATCCGTTGTACTAGTCTTCTCACTGACGGTCTTAAACATACAGTAATTTCAGAATGGGAAGCAACAGATGTATTACCGCTCGCGAAATTAACAATTGACGAAACAGTACTGAGTACAGCCAACAGCAGAGTCCTGCAGCCACTGGAATTATCTGTTCACTGATGGCTTAATTTCCACAGCAGTTATAGAAGAATAAATATACACTCCCGTTATGGCTGGAGATATATACAATTCGCAGTGCGGTAGTTGGTACCACCGCCAGTAGATCACTGTAGCCGTCGGATTGATATGCTCAATAATGATTTATGTTCTACTGGAATTCTAGAATGACAAAGTACTGACCCATGGTCGCTCGAGTAACTAACAATTTACGAAACCGTAGTGAGCAAAGGCATAGTCACAGTACTGTAGTCGTTGTATTGATTTCGTCACTTATGACATATATTCCACAGCAGTTCTAGCACAATCAGGGTATATATCGGCCACTGCTAGAGATATTTACTATTCCCAGTAAAGTAACTGGTACGTTCACCAATACAGCATTGTTGCCGTTGGAATAACCAGTTTACTGACGAAGGAAATTCTATTGCAATTCTAAAATGACAAAAGACTGACCCATTATCTCTCGTGACATTAACAATTGAGGGAACAGTGGTAATTAAAGATATCGTCACAGAACTTTATCCAATGGATTAATTCCTTCAATTATAATATAGGTTTAACAGCAATTCCGGACTGATCAATGCATGGTACGGCTATGGATACAGATATTTATAATTCACAGTACGCTACTAAGTACATCCAGCAACGGAACACTGTAGCCGTTGGTTTAGCCTGTTCAAAGATAATGTTGATCCTATAGCAAATCTACAATGACAAAAGACATATCCGTCATAGCTCGAGACATTAAGAATTGACATAGGGGTACACTGCGCAGCCATCATAACAGTATTGCGGGCACAGGATTAGTCTCTTCACTTATGATTTAAATTAAACGGCAGCCCTAGTATAATAAATGTATGCATCCGTTATGGCTGGAGATACTTACAATTCCCTGTGCGGTAGCTGATGCATCCGCCAATAGAGAACTGCGGCAGTTGTATTAATCTGCTCATGGACAACATAAGTTAAAAGGTAGTTCTAGAATAATCAATGTGTGCGTCACGTATGGTTAGAGACATTTACTGTTCCCAGTACAGTAGTAGGTACATCCACCATTAGGTTAATGTAGCCGTGGGACTAAGCTGTTCACTGATTATCTGTGTTGTATTGTATCTCTGGATTGAAAAAAGACCGGCGCATTATCTCTCGAAACATTAACAAACGACGAAACAGTACTGAGTACTGTCACCAGCACAGTACTCTAGACATTGGACTAATTTGTTCACAGATATATTATTTTTAACATCAAATCTGGGGTAATCAATTTATTGTACCGATATGGCTTGGGATATTTGCAATTGACAGTACGGTCACTGGCACAACCACCAATAGAGCACTGTGGCCGTTGCTTGATCTGCTCTATGATGACATGAGTTCCTCAGCAGATCTAGAATGTTGATGTATAGATCGTGCATGGATAGAAGTGTTTACAATTGCCACTACTGTAGTTGGTGCATCCACCAATAGAGCGCTGCATTCGTTAGATTAATCTGTCCAGGGAAGAATTAAGTTCCACAGGTGGTCCAGAGTAGTCAACGTACACATCATTTATGGCTAGATGTATTAAACATTACTTGTAGAGAAGCCAGTACAGCCACCAACAGAGGAGTGTAGCCAACCGATTAAGGGGCTCAGTGACGATGTGTATCCTATTGCAATCCTAAAATGACGAAAACTGGCCCATATTTGCTCGAGACGTTAACGATTGGCGGAACATGACTGAATACAGCCATCAGCACAGTATATTTGCCTTTGGAACAGTTTGCTCACAGATAACATATATTTATCCTCCATTCAAGAATAAACAACATTTAGTGCCATTCTCGATAGAGATATGTACAACTCACAATATGCTTCTTGTTACATCCATCAACTGTGCACTCTAGCCGGTCATTTTTACCTGCTAAGTGATAATGTATATTCTGTAGTAATTCTATAACGACAAAAGTCTGAGCTGCTTATATCTCGTCATATAAGCAATTAACATAAGAGTACTGTGTGCATCCATCATAACATTATTGTCTGCGTTGTATTAATCTATCCACTTACGATATAAATTCCACAGCCGTTCTAAGGTAAGCAGCGTACGCATCTGTTACGGCTAGAGATGTTTAAAATTCTCAGTGCCGTAGCTGTTGTACCCGAGAATACAGCACTGTAGCAGTTGAATTAATGCTTTCAGCGTTGAGATAAGTTACACAGTTGTTCTAGAAAAAGCAATTTATGCATCAGTCATGGCAAGAGGTACCTACTGTTCTCAGTGCAGTAGTTGGTACATCCACGAATAGGGCAATGTCGCCTTGCGATTAAGCTATTCAATAATATTACATATCGCATTGCAATTATAGAGCGACATGGAACTGGCCCGTAATCGCTCGAGATTTTAACAAATGACGAAACAGCACTGAGCACAGTCATCATCAGAGTTCTTTAGCCGTTTGCCTAATTTGTTCACTTACAATTTAAGTTTAACATCAAATCTAGGGTAATCAATGCATAGTACTGTTTCGGCATGAGGTATTTGCAATTGACAGGACAGTTCACCGTACGTCCATCAACAGAGCACTGTAGCCGTTCAAAGGACCTGTTCGATAGTGTTGTAGACCTTATAGCAACTTTAGAATGACAAATGGCAGATCCCTTATAGCTAGGGATATTAGCAACTGACAACACAGCACTACTCACAGCCATAATCACCGTAGCACATTATATTAATCTGTCTGTGACTATTTAATTTCCACAGTGGTCCTAAAATATTCCATGTATACACCAGTTATGAATAGAGATAATTGCAATTCCAAGCATGGTAATGGTTGTGTCCGCCAATAGAGCACTGTCGCCAGTGGATTAATCATTTAAGTAGTGACAGATATCATATTAGAGTTCTAAAGTCACAAAAGCCAGATCACCTACCGCTCGAGTTATTAACAAGTGACAGCACAGTGCTGACTACAGCCATGACAACAGTACTGTAGCCGTTGGATTAATTTCTTCAGTGATGATTTATATTGCACAGTATTTATAGAATAATCAGTGTATACATCAGTAGTAGATAAAGATATTTACGGTTCCCAGTAGGGAAGATGGTACATCCACCTACACACCACAGTAGCCGATGGAATAGTCATCTCAGTGACGATTTAGATTCCACGGTATTTCTTGAATAGTCAATGTATACATCAATAATGGCTGGAGATATTTGCAATTCCCACTACGGCAGTTGGTGCGTCCATCAGCAGCGATCCTTAACTGTTGAATTAATTTGTTCCCTGAAGACATATACACTAGTGCAATCCTTGATTCAGTATGGCCTGACCCATT
The DNA here is from genome assembly GCF_001483705.2 of Eufriesea mexicana. Classification (NCBI taxonomy): domain Eukaryota; kingdom Metazoa; phylum Arthropoda; class Insecta; order Hymenoptera; family Apidae; genus Eufriesea; species Eufriesea mexicana. The sequence goes on along the minus strand of NW_016916951.1, from coordinate 59,404 downwards.
ATCGCTCGAGATATCAACGATTGATGAAACAGGACTGACTACAGTCACCACCACATTACTAGAGCCGATGCACTAACTTGTACCCTGATGACTTATGTTTAACAGCAATTCTAGGATGACCAAGATATAGCACGGTCACGACTACTAAAATTAACAATTGACGGTACGATACTGAGTACATCCATCAAGGGAGCAGTGTTGCCGTTGGTTTATCCTGCACGATAATGATTTATATTCCATAGCAATTCTAGAATTGCAAAGGAAACATCCGTAATAGCCCGAGATAAAGACAATTGGTAAAGCAGCTTTGAGATCAGCCATTTTCGCAGCACAGCGCCCGCTGCACTAATCGGTTAACTGGCAATATAAATTCCACAATGGTTCTAGAATAATCCATGCATACATCAGTTATAGCTAGCGACATTTTCAATTTCCAGTAGGGTAGCTTGTACACCCACCAATATAGCACTGTAGCCGCTGGATTAATCTGTCCAGTGATTACTTAGTTACTATTGCAACTACGGAAAAAGAAAGGACTTACCCATCATTGCTCGGGACATGATCAACTGACGTAGCAGTACTGAGTGCAGCTGTCATCACAGTAATTTAGCAGTTATACTAACTTGTTCACTGAAAATAGGAGTTTAACAGAAATAATAAAATAGTCGATGTATGTTTCGGCTATGGAGGCAGACAATTATAATTGACAGAACGATACTTGGTACACCCATCAACGGAGCACGCTGCACGTTGAACAAATCTGTTCAATGATGATGTATACTTTACAGCAAGTCCAGAATGACAAGAGACGTATCTGTTGTAGCTCGAGATATTTACAACTGACAAAAAGTGGAACGAGCACAGCCATCATCACAGTACTGCAGCCGTTGGATTAATCTGTTCTCTGACGACATAAATGCCACAGCAGCGCTAGAATAATCAAAGTATGCAACAGTTGTGGCCAGAGATATTTGAGGTTACCAGTACTATAGTTGGTACAACAATAGAGTACTGTAACCGCGGGACTAACCTTCTCAGTGATGACATATATTATACCACCATTCTAGAGTGACGAAGGATTAACCCATTATCGCTCGAGATATTAACAACTGACGACACAGTACCAAGTACGGCCGACACCATTGTACCGTAGACGTTGGATTAATTTCTTCACAGATGACTTAAATTCCACAGTAGTGCTAGAATAATCAATGAAGGCATCAGTTGTGTATAGGGGCAATTAAAATTCCCAGTTCGGTGGTTGATACATTCACAAGTAGGTTACTGCATCCGTTGGATTAATCTGCTAAGTGATGATTTAAATACGACAGTAGTTTCAGAATAACAAGTTTATACATCGGTTATGACTAAAGATACTTACAGTTCCATGTACGTTGATTGATGCATTAATCAATTTTGCGCAGCACCCATTGGACTAATATGTTCAGCGATGATCTATATTCTACGGAGAATGTAGCGTGACATACGTCTGACTCATTGTCGTTCAAGGCATTAAGAAGTAACGAAACAGTACTGATTACAGCCATTATTACAGTACTGCAGACGATGTATATATCTGTTCATTGATGATTTAAATTCCAGAGCAAGTCTAGAGTAGTCAATGCATGGCGTGGTTATGGATATTCATATTTACAATTGACATTACGGTATATAGTACATCCATTAAACACAGAACTGCAGCCCAATACATTGATGATGCTAGTTCCACAGCAATTCTACACTAATCAATGGTTGGATCTGTTATGGCTAGAGATGTTAACAGTTGCGAGAACGGTTCTTGCTACAACCACCAACAGAGCACTGTAGAGGCTGGATTAATTTGTTCACAGTTAATTCAAAACCATGTAGCATTTCGAGAATGATCAGTGGATCTATCAGATATGTTTAGTGTTATTAAACAATAGCATTACATTTCTGTGTCAAGTCGTCTGCAGAATGCAATAGCCGTTGTACTATTCTGTTCACTGGCCATCTAAGTTGCTCAGCAATTGTAGAATGACCAATGGATAGAGAAATGGTCGCTGGAGGCAGTGACGCATTTCAAAACAGAACGGAGTGGAGCAGTCATTACATGAATGTGGCCATCATATTCATTTGTTCAATGGTGACCTAAATTCCGCAGCAGCTCTAGAGTATACAATGCATGGATAGGTTATGGCTAGATGTATATACATTTGGCGGTACAGTGCTTAGTACAACCACCAACAGGGCATTGTTGTCATTGGATTTATCTTATCAGTCCTGAGTTGTTCTGTATAGGAGATCTAGAATGACCATCCGATAGAATTATATTCGCTGGAGACATTGACATTTGTCAAAATAGTATTGAGTACAGCGATCATTACAGTACTCACACAATTTGGTTAATTTATTCACTGATGACATTTATTACGCTGCATATCAACATTAAAATATGTATATATCTGTCTTGGCTAGATATAGTTGCAATTGGCAGTACGACACTTGGTACTTCCACCTACAGAACTGTGTTAGGGAGTGATTAGTCTGTTCATGGATGGTCTAAATTCTATAGCGGCTACAAAATAACCAATATATAGGTCAGTTATGGCCATACATAATTACAACTGGCAGTACGATGATTGGTACATTCACCTACGGACCTCAGTAGAAGTTGGATTAATCTGCTCACTGTTGATTTAAACTATGTAGCAGTTCCAGATTGATTAGCGGGTAGATCAGATATGTATAGTGTCATTCACAAATAGCAATATATTTCTGACGGTAGCCGTCTAGAGAACGCCATAGCCGTTGAAATGGTCTGTTCACTGACTATCTAAGTTGTTCCGCAAATATAAAATGACCAATGGATACAGCAATTGTCGTTGGAGGTATTGGCATATGTCAAAACAGAACGGAGTACAGCCGTCATTACAAGAATGTAGCTTCCATAATAATTTGTGCACTGATGACATGAATTAGTCGGCAGATCCAGAGTATACAATGTATAGATCGGCTATGACAGGATACATGTAAAGTTGGCTCTGCTGCGCTTAGTACATCCACCAACAGGCCACTCTAGTCATTGGACTTATCTTTTCAGCCCTGAATTATATTGTATAGAAGATGTGGTATGATCCACGGATAGACAAATTGCCGCTGGAGACATTGACATATATCGATACAGTACTGAGTATAGCAATCGCCATAGCACTGCAACCGTTTGACTAACCAGATCACAGGTGATTTGAATTATATAGCGGCTCCAGAATGACAAAAGGCAGATCCATCGCCACCCGAGATATTAACAATTGACAACATAGTACTGAGAACAGCCATGATCACAGTACTCCAGTCGTTTCATGAATGAATATTACAGATATGGCTACCGACAATTACAATTCACAGTAGGGCAATTAGTACATACAGTTCCAGATCACTGTAGCCGTTGGATTAATCTGTTCACGCATGATCTATATTCTAGAGCAATTCTGGCATGACAAACGACAAATCCATTATTGTTCAAGATGTTAACGGGTGAAGTAACCAAACTGAGTACAACCATGGTCACATTGCTGTAGTCGCTGTAATAATTTGATCGCCGATAGTTTAAGTATTACCACAACCCTAGAATTATTAACGTGCTTAACAGTTATGTCTAGAGATATTCACAGATTGCAGCACGGTACCTGGTACATCCACCATCAGAGCACTGTTGCCATTGGACTAATACGTGCAGTGATGTTGTTAATTATACGGCCATTCCCGAATGACAAAGGCATATGCATTGCATCTCGAGACGTTAACAAATGACGTCAGAGTACTGCGTACTGCCACCATGCCAGTTGTGTAGCAATTGTATTGATTTGTGCACTGGTTAATTGAATTCCACAGCAACTCTAGAATAATCAATGTGTAGTTCGGGCATGACTAGAGATATCTACTATTGGCAGCACGGTACCTGGTACATCCAGCAACAGATTCCTGCAGCAGATGGATCAATCTGTTCAATGGTGAATTATATAGTCTAGCAACTCTAGAATGGCAAACAATAGATCAATTACATCGCTAGGCATTAACATCTGACATAGGAGGACTGAGTACAGCTAAAACCACAGTAACCCAGGCAAGGGATTAATTCCTCCACCGAAGACAAATTCTGCAGCATTTCCAGAATAATAAATGTATAGCACATTTAATGCTAGAGATACTTGGAGTTAAGAGTATGGTACTTAGTACATACACCAGCAGAGCACTGTAGCCTGTGGATTAATATGTTCAATGATGTTTTAGATTTTATAGCATTTCTAGAATGTCAACGGACGTATCCATTGTCCCTCGAGAGATTAACTGGTGACACCACTGTGCCGGGTGCAGCCATCATCACAGTACTGAAGCAGTCACAAAAATTTCCTCATTGATGACACGAAGTCTTAAATTCCACAGCAATTCTCGAATGATTAATGCATTGTACCGTTACGGCTAGAGGCATACACGATTGACGGTATGGTTCGTACTACATATAACGACGGAGCTCTTTTGCCGCCCTATTAATCCGTTCACTGATGATATATATTCTACGCCAGTTATAGAATGAACTTAGGCAGATCCATTATCCCTCTAGGAATTGACAATTGACAACGCAGTACTGAGTGCAGCCACCATCACAGTATTGTGGATGACGGAATAATTTGTCCGTCGATGACGTAAACTCCACAGCAATTCTAGAACGGTCACTTCATAATTCTGGTACGTCTAGCGGTACTCACAATTGGCGGTACGATACTTAGTACATCTACCAACAGAGGTCTGTTGAAGTTCTATTAATCCGTTCACTGATGACATTCGTTCTACATCATATATGGAACGAACGTAGACAGATCCTTTACCCCACGAGGTATCAGCTATTGACAACACAGTGCTGAATACAACTATCAGAACAATACTGTACTTGCTCGATTATTTGGCTTGTTGATGATGTGAATACGAGTGTCATTATGAAATAATCAATGCGTAGCACGATTATGGCTTGATGTAATTGCAATTCGCATAACGGTACAAAGTATCTCCACCAGCAAGGCGTCGAAGCCGTTGCATTAACCTGTTTAATGACGACTATATTATGTTGCAGCACTAGAAAGACAAATTACAGATCCATTTTGTCGTCAGGCTTTAGCTATTGACACAGCAGGACTGAGTATAGCCATCACCACAGTGCAGTAGGCTTTGAAATAATTTGACCATTGTTATAATGTCTACAGCAATTATAGAATACACATTGTACAGCACGGATATGGCTGGTGGTACTCGCAACCGACATTACCGCACTTAGTACAGCTGTCAGCAAAGCGTTGTAGTCGTTGGATTATCTGCTCAATGATGATTTAAACTTTATAGCAATTCTAGTATGACAAACGACAAATCCATTATATGGCCGTTAACAATTGGAATGTGTAGAGCCATCGTCACTGTATCGTAGTCGCCGGACCTTTTTGTTCATTGATCATATGAGTTCCAATATAATTCTAATATAACCTACACATATAGTACGGCCATGCCGTGCCATAGTTGCAATAGGCTGTACGTTACACAGTGCATCTACCAGCAGCGCGCAGTTGCTGCAGGATAAGTATGTTCGCGGATGATTTATATTCTAAGGCAATTCGAGAATGAAAAAAGAGTGGTCGACTATCCCTCTAGATATAAACAATTACAACACAGTACAGAGAATGGCCATCAACACAGTACCGCAGCGATTGCACAAGTTTGTTCAGTGGTGACGAGAGTTCCGAACAAGATATAGGATAATCAAAGTATAGTACGGTTATGGCTAGAGATATTTACGTTTAACAGTACGGATCTTATAACATATACCAACAGATCACTGTATCCGTTGCATTAGTCTGTTGAATCATGACTTAGAGTTGTAGCAACGATACAATGACGAAAGGCAGGAAAACTACCGCTCGAGGCATTAACATCTGACAACACGACACTAAGTACAGCCATCACCACAGTACTGTAACCGTAGTATTGACTTGTTCGCTGCGAATTAAATTCCACAGTTGTTCTAGAATAATCAACGTATACACCAGATATGGCTAGAATCATTTACAATTCCCAGTCCGGTAGTACTTACATAAGCCAATGCTGGCCAGCAGTCGTTGCATTATTCTGTTGAGTGATGAAATAGATAAAATTGCATTTCGGCAATGGAAATGGACTGACGCATTATCGGTCGAGATATTAACAATTGGCGAAACAGTATTGAATTCAGCCATCATCCAGTTACTTTATCACTTGTACTCATTTGCTCACAGATAACGTCAGTTTAGCAACAAATTTAGAACAATCAAAGCATATTACCAATATGGCTAGAGATAATTAGAATTGACAGTAAGGCACTTAGTACATCATTCAACAGAGCACCCAACCGGATCGGTGCGTTCAACTATAACACAGGTTCTACAACAATGCTAGAATGACAAACGACGTGTCCATTATCGCTCGAAACATGAACAATTGAGGAAACAGTACCGACTGCAGCCATCATCACGATACAGGAGCCGGCGTATTAATGTGTTCGCTGATGATCCAAAGTCCACAGTAGTTCTAGAAGTATTCATGTATATATCAGTCATGACTACTGACATATACAGCTCCCAGAAACGTAGTTGGTACGTCCACCGATAAAGTACCCTAGTCGTTGGATTAGTATGTTCACAGTTGGTTTAAATACTAAAGCAAGTTTAGGGTAGCCTACGTATAGTACGGTGTTGCTACGGATATTTGCAATTGTCAGTACGGTTCTTGTTACATCTATTGACAGAGCACAGTTGCCGGTGGTTTGACCTCACCAATGATGAGCAGGAATTAAAAGCAATCCTGGAATGAGAAAAGCGTGGCCCGTTGTATCTCGAGATATTAGCAAGTGACAACTCAGCAGTATGTACGGCTATCATCACAGTGCTTTTGCCGTTGGCATAATCTGATGAGTGGTGACACAAAATTCCACAGTAGATCTAGAATAATCTATGCGTACGTCAGTTGTGGACAGGGATATTTACAATTCACAGCTAGGTAGCTGGTACATTGGCCAAGAGAGCACAGTAGCTGTTGGATTTATCGCTTGAGTGGTCATAAAAATACGAAAGTGGATATGGGGCAATCGATAAATAGTACGGTTATGGCTAGAGGCATTTACAATTGACAGTACGGTTCTTAGTTCATACACCAACAAAGCACTGCAGCTGTAGGATTATTCTGTTCATTGATGATATACATTCAACGTCATTCCTAGAGTGACAAAGGTCAGACAGATTATCGCTCGGGATATTAACAAATGAAAACACAGTACCAAGTGCAGCCATCATCACAGTACTGTAGCCTTTGGATTAATTTGGTCACTGATGACATAAATTCTGCAGTAGTCCTAGAATGAGCAATGTATACATCAGCTAAGTCTAGAGACATTTAATCACACGGCACGCTACCTGATGCATCCACCAATTGAGTACTACAGCCGTTGTATAATGACGTTAATTCCAAAGCATGCCTGGAGTATTCAATGTATGAGACTGTTATGGCTAGAAGCATTTTCAATTGACAGTCCGGTACCTGGTAAATCCATCAACAGGACACCGCAGCCGTTGGAAGAATCTGTACAGTGTTGATTTATATTCCATAGCAATTCTAGAATGACAAAAGGCGGATCCGCTATAGCACGAGGCATTAACAGCGGGCGTAACTGTACTTAGTACAGCCATCAGCCCATTGCTGCAGCCGTTGTATTAATCTGTCCACTCATGATTAAATACCACAGTAGTTCTAGAATAATCAGTGTATGCGTCAGTTTGTGCTAGAGAAATTAACAATTCGCAGTCTGGTAGCTGGTCCGTCCACCAATAGAGCACAGTAGCCGTTGTATTAGTATGTTCAGTGATGACATAACACTGTTGCAATTCTGGAATGACAGTAGACAAATCAAATACCGCTGGAGATCTTAACAATTGACAACACGGGTACTAATTACAGCCTGCATCACTGCACTGAAGCCGCGGGATTAGTTTGTTCCCTGATGGCTTAATTCCACAGCAGGTTAAGAACAATCAATGTATAGATCTGTTAGGGTTGGAGGTATTGATATTTGATATTGCGGTCCTCAGGACGTCAGTACCAACAGATTACTTTTTCCGCTGGACTGGTATTTTCACAGATGATCTATACTGTATGCGCATCCTATAGCTATCAACGGATTGGAAATGTATCGCTAGTGACATTGACATACGACAATGCAATTCTGAGAGAAGCCATCTGCACAACATTGTAGCCTTGTATCTAGTCTGCTCGCTGGTCATCTAAGTTGCTCCGCAAAGGATGACTGGTCAATGGATAAAGCAATTGTCGCTGAAGATATTGACATTCGTCAAATCAATAATTAATACAGCCACCAATACTGTACTCCAGTCGTTGTATGAATTTGTTCACTGAATATTTAAGTACCTCAGCATTTCTAGTATTGTCAGTGTTTAGATCAGTTATGCCTGGAGATATATATAATCGGCACTACGGTACTTAATACGTCAACTGACAGGGTACCATTACCCACGGATTATTCACTTCACTGGAGATATATCTCTGCAGCAATTGTAGGTTGATCAGCGGACATATCATGCATAGGTAACGTTATTGACAGGTGGCAATGAAGTACAGAGTGTGGCCATTCGCAGAATATTATAGCCATTGCATTAATGTGTTCGCTGATCATCTGGGTTCTAGGGCACGTGTAGAATGATCAATGGTTAGGGCAATTGTCGCTGGAGAAATTGATATATATCTATACATTACTGATTAAAGGCATCAACTGAGCACGCTCGCTGCTTGAATAATAAGGTCATTGATGATTTGAATTTTATAGCAATTCTGAAGTGACAAAAGGGAGTTCCATTATCTCTCGTGAGATTAAGAATTGACAACGCGGCACTGAGTGTATACATAATAGCAGTACTGTAGCCGATGTACTAATAAGTTCACTGACGGCGTAAGTTAAACAGCAATTCCAGAATACTCAATTAAAGGCACAGGCATGGCAAAAAGCATTTGCAATTGGTAGTACGGTACTTAGTACATCCAACAATGGAGCTTGTACTAATGTGTTCGCTGCTGATTTAGATTCCATAGCAATTCCAGGGTGACAAAGACCAGAAATGTTAACGCTGGTGATTCCAGTACTTGACAACACTGTACTGAGTACAGACATCATATAAGTATCGTAGACTTGGATCAATTTGTCAACTGATTACTTATATCCACAGCATTTCCCCAATATGCAACGTATAGTACGGTTATGGCTGGAGGTGTTTACAATTTGCATTGCAATACTTGGTACATAAATATACAGAGCACTTTACGCACGTTATTAATCTGTTCGCTGATAATTTAAACTCTATGGCAATTCATGTATGATCAACAGATAGGTCATGTATATTTAGTGGCTTTGACGAATGACAGTACATTAATGAGTGTAGCCGTCTACACAATATGATAGCCATTGCATTAATATATCCGCCGATCGCTTAAGTCGTTTAGCAAATGTATAGCGATCTATGGATAGAGAATTGCCGCTGGAGTCATTGGCAAATGTCAAAACAGACATGTGCACAGCAGTCATAGCACAACTCTAGCCATTTGATTAATTTAATCCCTGATGATTTAAATTCAACAATCTTTCTAGAGCAACCAAAGTGTAGATCTGTTATGTCTAGAGATATTTACAATACTCGGTGCAGTACCTTGTACGACAAGCGACAGAGCACTGCAGCAGTTGGTTTAATCTCTTCCGTGATATAAATTCCATAAAAAGTCAATGATGACGGAAGGCAGACCCATTATATCTCGAGAATTTAGCCTTTGACCAAACAGTCAATTGAGTATAGCAATCATAACAATACTGTGGCCGTTGCGCTTATTAGTTCACTGACGATTAAAATTCCGGACTAATTCTAGAATAGTCAATGTGTAAATAAGTTATGTCCAGAGATATAATAATTGGCAGCACTGTGCTCAATACATCCACAATCAGAGCAGTGTAGCCGCTCTATTAATCTGTCCGCCGATGATACATACTCTATAGGAGTTCCAGAATGATCAATGGGTAAATCAGATGTCTTTGGTGTTAGTGACGAATGACAAAAGATTGCTGACTGTAGCCATTAACACAATGCTTTGCCATAGAAATAGTAAGTTCGCTGACCATATATGTTCCTCTGCAACTCTAGAGCGATCACCGGATGAGTCACATATAAATAGAGACATTGACAAATGACAATACAATACTGGGCGCAGCAATCTACACAATGTTAGAGCCATTGAAATATTCTGCTCGCATAGCATCTAAGTCCCTTAGAAATTATAGAATTATTAATGGTTTCAGCGATTGTCACCTGAGTCGTTGGAGTATGTCAATACACTACTGAGCATGGCCACCAATACAGCAATGTAGACGATTGGTTAATCTGCTGAGAGACGACAAAAATTCTCTAGCAATTCTAGAATGGCAAGAGCCGGATTCATTATCGCTCGAGATATTAACTATTTGCAAACCACTGTCGAGTACAGCTGTCATCACAGTACCGTTGTCGTTGGATAGATTCGTTCGCAAACGACTTAAACTCCACTGTGGCACTGGAAAAATGTTTGCATACATCAGTTATGGCTAGAGATATTTTAAACTCCCAGTGCAGTAGCTGATACATCCAACAATAGAGCCCTGTCGCCGTAGAAGTAGTCGGATCTGTAATGACTTGAATTTAATTGCAGTTCTAGAATGACAATGGAAAAATCCATCACCGCTCGAGAGATCAACATCTGACAACACAGTGCAGAGTACAGCTGTCATCACAGTACTGTAGACGTCGGGTTAATCCTTCCACTGATACATTAAATTCGACTATAGTTCTAGAATAGGAAATGTGTGCATCAGTTACAGCTAGAGATATTAACAATTCAAAGGAAAGGAATTGGTGCATCCAAAATAGAAGACTGTAGCCGTTGGATTAAACTGTTCAATGATGATTTATATTCTATAGGAATTACAGAATGACAAAAGCCTGATCTGTTGTAGCTCGAGATAGAAGCAATTGACGTAACAGAACTGAGTACATCCGTAATCACAGTAATGTAGCCGTTGGATCAACTTGTTCACTAACAAAGTAAATTCCAATTGAAGTCAAGGGTATTCAATGTGTAGCACGGTTGGAGCTGGAGATATTTACAATTGGCAGTACGGTTCTTAGTACAACTTTCAACAAATCACTGTATCCGTTGGAAGGATGTGTTCAATGATGATTTACATTCTATAGGAATTCTAGAATGACAATATACGGATCCATTACATCTCGACACATTAACAACGGAGAACAATGAGCTGAGTGCAGTCATCATCACAGTACTCTAGCCTTTGGATTAATTTGTACACTGATGATTTAAATTCTACAGTAGCTCTGGAATAATCCATGTATACCTCAGTTATAGCTAGAGATATTTACAATCCCCAGCACGGTAGTTGGTACGTACTCCAATAGATCACTTTTGCAGTCGGATTGATTTTATCAATGGTGATTTATTTTTTATTGCATTCGAAGCATCGCAAATTTCTAACCCACTGCCACTCTAATTATTTTCGACGGACGAAATAGTGCTGAGTACAGCCATCACCACGGAGCTGTATCCGTTGGATTAATTTGTTCTCTCACAGCTTGGATACTACAATAGCACTGGCGTAATAAGCGTATACACCAGTTAATGTCAGAAATATGTACAACTCCCTGTGCGGCAGCCGGTTAGTCCCCAATGGCGCACTGTACACGATGGATTAATCGGTTCGGTGATGACTAGAGTTTTATTGGTGCTCTAGGATAGCAAAGGATTGACCCATAATTGCTCCTGATATTAACAAGAGCCGAAAGAGCTCTGATTACATCCATCGTCACTGCACTGTTGCCGATGGATTAACATGTTTACGGAAAATGCAAAATCCAAAGCAAGTGTAGTGTGATCATTGAATTGCACGGTTATGGCTGGAGACATTTACAGTTGACAGCACGATAATTATTACATGCGTCAACAGAGGCACTCTAGCCGTTGCATTAATATGTTCATTGATGAATTGGGTTCTACAGCAATTCTAGAAAGACAAAAAGGCATATCCGTTGTAGCTCCAGATATTAACAATAGACACAACAGTAGTGAGTGCAGCAATTACCACATAACCGTAGCCGGTAATCATGGTGTAAATTCCAATGCCGGTCTGGACAAAACAATGAGTACATCAGTTATGTCTACAGATACATGGATTTGGCAGTACAGTGATTGGTACACCGGAAATCTAATCGCTGTTGCCGTTTTATTAATCTCCTCAAAAGTGATTTAAACCTTATGGCAATTCTTGAGCGATAAATATACAGATCTTACATCGGTAATGACATTGACTGTGGACAACATACTGACGAAAGTAGCCAGCTACACAATACCATAGCCACAGCTTTAGTCTGCATGCTGATAACCTAAGCTACTCAGCAATTGTGGAATTGTCAATGGATAGAGCAATTGGCGCTGGAGACATTAAGGTATATCAATGCAGTAGTGAGCATAGCAAGGAACTCAGCACTGTAGCCATATGATTTATCTATCCAGTGATGATGTAAGTGCTATAACTGTTCTAGAATGACAAAGGACTCACCCATTATGGCTCGAGCTATTTGTAACTGCCGAAACAGTACTCAGTACAGCGATTATCACTTTACCTTGGCAGTTGGATTAATGTTCTCACTTATGATATAAATTTCAGACAAAGGTTAGACCAAACAGTGTACATTACGGTTATGGCCAGAGATAGTTGCAATTGACAGTACGGCACATGGAACGTTCACGAATGTAGTACTGCAGTCGTTGGGGTATCTCTTCAGTGATGATTTAAATTCTATAGGAATTGTTGAATGACTGGAGGTCTGGCGCACTATCGCTCGAGATAATAACAATACACATAGCAGTACTGTGTACAGCCATCAGCACAGTACTGCAGCCATTGGATTAATCTCTTCGCTGATGATATAAATTCCACATCGTTCCTAGAATAATCAAAGCACACACCAGCAATGGCCGGAGATATTCACAATTCCCGGAGCGGTAGTTGGTACATCCACCAATAGAGCACTGTAACCGCTTGACAAATCTGTTCAGTGATTGTATTCTATTCTAATTCAAGAGTGACAAATGGCGAACCCATTATCGCTCAATACATTAACAGGTAACGAAATAGTACAGAGTACGGCCATCCTCACAGGACTGTAGCCGTTGGTTTAATTTGTTCAATGATGATACAGATGCTATAGCACATATAGAATAACAAAAGACACATGCGACAAAGCTCGAGGTACTAACAATTGACACAATAGCACTCAGTACAACTATTATGACATTACTGCAACCGTAGCATTAATCTGTTCACTGATGACATAAATTCCACAGTATTTCTAGATGAACCATTGTATACATTAGTTATGTCTACTAATATATCAATTCCCGGTACAGTACTTGGTACATCCGCCGACAAAGGTATCTAGTCGTTGGATTATTCTCTTCTGTGATGGCTTAAATTACAAAGCAAGTCTACGTGAGGCGATATATAGTACGGTTATTGCTGGGGATATTTCCGATTGACGGTACGGTTCTTAGTTTATCCAGCAGCAAAGCACGGTAGCCAATGCATTGATCTGTGCAGTGATGATTTAGATTCTACAGCTATCCCAGAATGACAAAAGGCAGCTCCAATACCGCACGAGGCATTAATACCTGGCAACACAGTACGAAGTTTAGCTATCATCACAGTACTCTATCCGTTGGCTTAATTTGCTCTCTTATGGTGTAAATTTCAATGCAGCGATAGAATAATCTATGTATACATCAGTTGTTGCTGGAGATAAACAATTCCCAGTACGGTAGTTGGTGCATCCACCAATAAGCCATGTAGCCGCTGGATTATCCAGTTCAGTAGTGACCTAAGGTATACTGCAATTCTATAATGGCATAGGACTGACCTATTATGACTCAAGTCATAAACAACAGAAAAAACACTACTGAGTACGGTCGTCGTCACAGTTCTTTAGCCGTCGCACTAATTTGGGCACTGACAGTGTAACCTTAACGACATTTCGAGAATAATCAAATTACAGTACTAACACGGCCAGAGATATGTACAGTTGACTGTACGGTACTTAGTACATCCATCAGCAGAGCATTGTATTCGCTGAATTAAAGTCCTCAATGATGATGTTCAGTATATAGCAATACTAGATTGACAAACGGTACATCCTTCAGAGCTGCCAATATTAAGAGCTGGCACAACTCTGCTGAGTAGAGCCATCACCACAGCGCCACTGTCGTTGTGTTAATTTGTTCACTGATGGTTTAAATTTCACAGTAGTTCTGGAATAATCAATGTATACAGCAGTTATGGCTTGAGATATATACAATTCCTAGTACGGAAGTTGATGCACCCACCTATAGAGCACCTTAAGATGTGGATTAGTCAGCTCAGTGAAGACTTAATTCCACAGCAGTTCTAGAAATGTCAATGTAAACATCAGTTACGGCGAGAGGTATTCAGATCTCGCTGTGAGTTATCACTTACATCCACCAATAGGGCTCGATAGCCGTTGGATCTACCTGATCTGTGAAGATTTCAATTCCTTTGCAATTATAGAATGACAAAAGTCAGACACATTAACACTCCAGCTATTAACAATTGACGACACAGTAATGAGTACGGCAATCATCATAGTACTTTAGCCGATGGACCCATTTGTCCACTGATGACCTATATTCTACAGTGAAACTAGAAGGATCAATGTGTACTTCAGCTACAATCAGAGATGTTAACTGTTGCCAAAACGGTATTAGCCTTATCCACCGATAGAGCAGTGTAGCCGATGTATTAGCCTGTTCGGCGATGATTTAAGATCGTTTGCAATTCTGGAATGTCAAAGGACGGGCCCATATTCTCCCGAGAAATTAGCAATTGACGAGACAGTACTGGTGAGGGCCATCGCAACGGGCCATGGAGACCTTCGGTTGGATCTCACATCCATGCCAGACCCGAAGTGGCCCAAGAGAAATACGCCAAATCGGGTATCTCCCCGGGCGTACTCCTAAGCCTACTAGGGTCATGCGCGGGTTGACTTCCTCCGCTGGTTGGACCTGTTCATTTCTTTGGTATGATGATGAGCTAAATTCGCACCCACCACCTGCCGCTATATCCATAAATGTACCAGGTACGGCAAAGCAGCGCTTGGCGCCGAAATGCTTAAGAAACAATAGTTGGTGAGGGCCATCGTCACAATACTACGGACGCTGGATTAATATGTTCACTGTTGACGTAAATTCGGAAGCAATTCAAAAATAATCAATGTACTGTTCGGGTACGGCTAAATATATTTACATTTGACAGAGCGGTCCTCAGTACATTCATCAACCGAGCGCTGAAGCCCTTGAATATACGTGTTCAATAATGATGAAGATTCTATAGCAATTCCAGGCTGTTAAAAGACAGATCCATTGTAGTTGGAGAAAATAACAATTCATAAAATGATACAGTAGACCACAGCATTCATCATGGTACTCCAGTCACTGTATTAATGTGTTCAATGATGTTTTAAATACGACATATGTTCTAGAATAATCAATGCACACATCAGTTATGGCTAGAGATATTTACCATTCCACGTACAATAGTGATACATCCTCCAATACAACAATGTATCCGTTGGATAAGCTTGTTTAGTGAATATTTATATCCATTTGCAACTCCAGGATGACAAGTAGCTGGCCCACTTTCGCTCGAGCAATTAGCAATTGACGAGGCAGTAGTGGCGACAGCTTTCATCAGAGTACATTTGACGTTGGACTGACTTCCTCACTGACAATTTATCTTTAACAGGAATTATAGAATAATCCATATATGGACCGCGATGGTTAGGAATACTTAGAATTGACAGTACTGTACTTAGTACATCAATCAACAAAACACTGTAGCAGTTGGATTTACCTGTTTAATGATGATGTAGATGCGATAGCAACTCTTGAAAGATAGAGGACAGACCCGACACAGCTCGAACTAATGACAATTGCCATAACGGCACTGAGCACTGCCACCATCACAGAACAGAAGCCGTTGGTTTAATCTGTTCTCTGCTGATATAAACTACCTTGCAGTTCTAGAAAGGCAAACGACCGACCCATTATCGCTCGCGACAATAGCAATTCACGAAACAGTACTCAGTACAGGTATAATCTCAGTACATTAGCCGTTGGAATACTTTGTCCACTGATAGCTTATGTTTGAGTGCAATTCTAGAATAACCAATATGTTGTACGGCCATGGGTAGAGATACTTGCATTTGGCATTACGGTACATGGTACATCCATCAACAGGGCACTGTTGCCGTTGGGTTACCGTGTACAATGGTGAGCTATATTCTATAGCTATTCTAGAATATCAAAAGACATATCCGTCATATCTCGAGCTAATAACAATTGACATAATAGTACTGAGATCGGATAATACCACAGCACTGCACCCGTTTGCTTAATATGTTCATTGACGACTTAAATTCCACTTTAGTTTTAGAATAATCTATGTATACAACAGTTATGGCTAGAAGTATTTGCAACTCCCAGTACGGTCGTGGGTACATCCACAAATAGAGCGCTTAGGTGTTCGACAGGTCCGATCAGCGGTGATATATATTTCCGAGTAGTCTAGAATAACCAATTAATGCATAAGCTTTGGGAAAGGTATTTCCAATTCCCAGTATGTCAGACGGAGAGTCCAACAATAGAGCACGGTTGCTGTTGGATTTATGTGTTCAGAGACTACTTAAACTCCACAGTAATTCTAGAATAATCTATGTAATAATCTATATGTGGATATGGCCACAGATATTCACAACTGACTGTAAGGTACTTAGTACATTCACCAAGGGAGCACTGTAGCCGCTGTATTAAACTGCAAAGCAATGATATGTATTATATAGCAATTCGAGAATGGCAAAAGACTGATCCGTTATATCTCGGTCAGATAAAGGCTGACATAATGGTACAGAGATCAGACGTTACCACAGCACTGCTTACCTGCGCTTAACCTGTGTATAGACAGTTTATGCTCCAAAGTATTTCTAGAATAATCTATGTACATATCAGTCATAGCTAGTGATATTTGCAATTCCCAGTATGGTCGTCGGCACATCCACCAATAGGGCGCAGTGGACGTTCGATTAGTCTGCTCAGTGATGATTTATATTTCCCAGTATTCCTAGGATAACCAATGCATGCATCAGTCATGGCAAAGGGCATTCACAATACCTAGTACGGTACTAATTATATGCACCATTACAGCACTGTAGACGATGGTTCAATATGTTCTGTAATGACATAAATTCTTTGCAATTCTAGAACGCCGAAGGTCTGACTGATTATCGCTGAAGGCAATAGCAATTGTCGAAACAGTAATGGGTACAGCTATCATCAGAGTACCTTAGTCGTTGGACTGATTTGTCCAATCATGGCTTAAGTTCCATCGTAGTTCAAGATAAACCAATGTATACATCAGTTATGTCTAGAGATGTATACAATTCGGAGTACAGAAATTGTTACATCCCCCAATACCGCACTGTAGCCGTTGAATTAGTAATTTCAGAAGATTTAGTACCTATGGAAAATCTAGATTGACAAAAGACGCATCCGCTATATATCGAGATGTTAAGAATTGAGGAAACAGATCAGAGCACAACCACCATCACAGTACTTCACACGTTTGACTAATTTCATCGCAAATATCTTAAATTTAGAAGCAACTCTAGAATTGTCAATTTATAGGACGGTTATGACAAGAGACATTTGCAAATGACAATACTGTAATTTTCGCCTCCTTCAGCAGAACATTGTTGCCGTTAGGTTATTCTGTTGACTAATGTTTAAAATTCAATAGCATTTTCAAGATGTCCAAAGACCGATCTAATATCGCCCGTGAAATTGAGAAAAGGCAACACAGCAATGAGTGTAGGTGCCATCGCAGTACTGCATCCGTGGTATTAGTCTGTACACTGATGATATAAGTTCCACAGCAATTCTAGAATAATCAATTCAGGTTACAGGAATGGCTACAGATATATACAATTGATAGTTCGGAACCAAGTACGTCCACCACAGGAGCTTTGTAGCCGTTGTATTGCTCCGATCACTCATGACATATATTCTGTAGCAATGCTAGAGTGACAAATGGTATATACATTATTGTTCGATATATTAACAAATGACAAAGCAGTACTGAATTCGGCCATCATAACGGTACGGAATGCGATGCACTAATTTGTTCACTGCCTATTTATGTTCGATGGCAGCCCTAAAACTGTCAATCTATATTCCACATACCGGTGGCGGATTTGTCCAATGACAAGACAGCTGACAGTGTAGCCATCTGGCCAATGCTATGGCCACTGCATTAATCTGTCCACTGAACATCACAATTCCTCAGCGATAGGAGATCAATGAAAGGAGTTAGCAATTGTCGCTGGAGTTATCATCATATGTCAATATAGTACTGAGTGTAGTCATGAACGGTGCCCTGGAGCCGTTTTACTAATCACTACACCGATGTTTCATATTCTACAGCAATTCTACGACAATCAATGTGAATATCAGGTATGTCTATTGATATTTGCAACTGGCATTAAGGTACGTAGTGCATCCACCAGCAGAAAACTGTGGCTGTTGGATTAATTCGTTCACAGATGATTTAATTTCTTTAGCGATTCTAGAATGAACAAAGGATTTATCATATAAAGGATGTGATATTGACAAATGGTAATACAGTACTGAGTGCAGTCGTCCACACAATACTGTATCAATTGAATTAATCTGTTCGATGATTATCTAAGTTCCGCAGTAATTATATACCCATCATTAGATACAGCAATTGACGCTGGAGGCATTGAAATATGCATGTACCATATTGAGTATAGCCATCAACAGAGAACATTTTCCTCTTGATTAAGATGGTGACTGATGATTTAAATTCTATTGAATATCTGGACTGGCAAAATATAGTTCCATTATCGTGCGAGACTTTAAGAACTGACAACACACGACTGAATGCAGACATAATTATCATATTGTAGCTGAAGTATTAATCTGTTCACGGATTACGTTAATTCCACAGCAATTCAACAATAATCAGTGTATAGTACATGTATGGCTGGAGATATTTGCTATTGACACTGCGGTTATTGGTACACCTACCAGCAGAGCACTGTAGCCTATGGATTAATCAGCTTTCTAATGATTTACACTTCATAGCAATTCCAGGAAGAAAAAAGGGAAGTATATTATCGTTGGAGATGTTTACAATGGACAAAACGGTATCGTGACCAACCATCATGACATTTATTTGTCCGTAGGATTAAATTGTCCACTGATGATTTAAACCCGATAGCAATTATAGAATGAAATATGGATAGATGAAATATGGGTAGAGCTATTGACAGATGACAAAATCGTAAACCCCGTAACTATCTAGTACAGTCATTTTCTTAATTTGCTCGCTGAACATCTAAATTCTTCAGCAATTGTAGAATCATCAAAGGACTGGGCAATTGTCGCTGGAGACGCTGACATATGTCAATACAACACTGAGTATGTTCGTCAACAGAGCACTGTAGCCCTTTGTTGACTCTGGTCACAGATGATTAGCATTGTATAGCTATTCTAGAATGACAATAAGCAGATCCATTACGGCTCGAGATATCAACAATTCAGGAAACAGTACTGATTACGGCCGCCATAACTGTACAGTAGCCGCTGCATAAATTAGTTCTCGGATGACGTAAATTCAAAAGCATGTCTAGAGTAATCAACGTATAGTACCGTTATGTCTAGATATATTTACAATTGACAGTACGGTTCCTAGTATACCCATTTACATGGCACTGTATCCTTTGGATTGACCTGTTCAATGATGAGTAAGATTGTATAGCAGTACAAGAATGGCAAAAGACGGATACGTTGCAGCTGGAGATATTAACAATTGTGGAAACAGTACCTAGAGCAGCCATCTTCACAGCACTGTAGCCGTTTTATTAATTTGTTCACTGGTGATATAAATTCCACGGCAGTTCTTGGATATTGAATGTATGCTACAGTTATAGCTGGCGACAATTACATTTGACATTACGATATATAGTACATGCAGTACCACATTACCGTAGCCGCTGGATTAATATGTTCGGTGTTGATTCATGTTATACTGCAATTCTGGAATGAGGACAGACAGTACCATATGACAGGTACTGAGAATTGTCAGAATTGACAACAGAGTACTGAGCATAGCCATCAGCGCAGCGCCAATGCGACGTTCCGTTGTAAGATTGTTTAAGCCATATCTCTGTTCGATAATCATCACTGGATGTATCAGTTATCGTTATTAATGGCAAGAGACGGACACGTTACAGCTCGAGATATTAATAATTTAGGAAACAGTACCTAGAGCAACCATCTTCACAGCACTGTAGCCGTTTTATTAGTGTGTTCACTGGTGATATAAATTCCACGGCAGTTCTAGGATAATGAATGTATGGTACAGTTATAGCTGGCGACAATTACATTTGACAGTACGATATATAGTACATGCAGTACCACAGAACCGTAGCCGCTGGATTAATCTGTTCGGTGCTGATTTATGTTATACTGCAATTCTGGAATGAGCACAGACAGTACCATATTCAGAATTGACAACAGGGTACTGAGCATAGCCATCAGCGCAGTGCCAATGTGACGTTCCGTTGTAAGATTGTTTAAGCCATATCTCTGTTCGATAATCATCACTGGATGTATCAATTATCGTTAAGGATATTGACAATTGGAAATACAGCACCGTGTATAACAACCTTAACAGTACCACATACGTTTGGTTTATATATTCGCTGCTCATCTAAATTCTCTACCATTTCTAGAAACAAATGTGGATAGATTGATTATGGCTGGTGGTATTAAAAATCGAAAATACAGCGCTGAATGCAGTTATCAACTGAGTTCTATGGAGGTTGCATCAATCTTTTCGCCGACGTTCAAATTCTGTAGAAAATGCACAATGATAAAATCATAAATCAGTCATGGCTGGTAAAATTGCTAACTGAAGACACAAACTGAGTATTATCGTCAACGCAGTACTACAGCCATTGTGATATTATGTTCCGAGACGATGTAGTTAATATTGCTGTTCCAGAGTGAACTCTTGATAGATCACTTGCAATGGGTATTGACAATTGGAGGCACAGCAATGTGTATAGCAATCTATACAGTACCACATACATTTGATTAATATATTCGCTAGCAATCCATTTTCTACTGCATTTGCAGGATGATCAATGGATAGGTTTATTGTCCCTAGGTTTAATGACAATGGAAAATGCGGCGCAGATTGCGGGCATAAAAACAATACCTTAACCGATGAATGATTCCAATCAGTGCCGATTTAAATTCTGTAGCAATTCCATAACGATAGACGGGGGACCAATTATCGCCCTAGTTAGTAAGCATTAATAATACAGTACAAAGTACAGGCATTGAAACTGTACCATATACGAACGAATAATATATTCACTGATGATATATATTCTATAGCAATCCCAGAATGACAACAGAAGTATCAATTATCGCCGAAGATCGCAATCATGAGCAATACATTGCGGGCTACAGCAATTAACAAATTACTGAATTCGTTGGATTAATCTCTTCACTGATGATTGATGTTCCTCAGTAGTTCTAGAATAATAAGTATATACATCAGTCGTGGATACAGGTATTTACCACTCCCAGTACAGTAGATGGTACATCCAAGAGTACAGCAATGTTGCCGTTGGATTAAGTTGTTCAGGGATGATTTTAATACAATAGCAATTCTAGAAGGACAATGGACTGACACATGATCGCTCGAAATATTAGCAAATGACGGAAAAGTACTGTGTCCACCCATCACGACAGTTCTCCATCCGTTGGACTTATCTGTTGACCGATAACTTAAGTTTAACGTCAAATCTAGGATAATCAATATGTAGTACGGTTATGGGTTAAGATATTTGCTATTGACAACTCGGATCTTAGTACATCCACCAATAGAGCCTTATAGCCGCTTAATTGGTTTGTTCAATGATGATTTGTATTCCAAAGCTATTCTAGAAGGGTAAATGAACAAATCGGTTATGGATTGAGGCATTTACGACTCTCAGTACGGTTGTTGGTACATCCACCAATGCAGCACAGCAGCCGTTGGATTAATCTGCTTCTATTGACTTATGATCCACAGTAGTTCAAGAATAATCAATGTATACATCAGTTATGGATAGAGATATCTGCAACTCCCAGTACGGCAGCTGGTGCATCCACCAGTAAGCAATGAAGCCGTTGTACTTTTATTTTCAGGGATGACTTAACTTCCACAGCAATTACAGAATATTGAATGCTCGGCTCAGTTACCGCTAAACATAGTTACAATTGCCAGTACGATACTTGGTACATCCACCTGCAGATCACTGTTGCCGTTGGATTTATCTGAACACTAACGACTTTCACTCTATAGTAACTCCAGAATGATCATCGTATAGATCACATATCTTTAGTGACATTGACGACTGGCAATACATTACCGATGATTGCCATTTACACAATACTATACCCATTGGTATAGTATTTCCGCTGATTATCTAATTTGTTCAGTAATGGCACAAGGAGCAATGGTCGATGCAATTGTCTCTGGAGAAATTCACATATGTCAAGACAGCACTGATTACAGTCACAACCACAGTGGGGTAGACCTTGCACTTATCTGTCCACTAATGACGTGGGATCCAAAGCAACCCTACAGGTACCAATATGTAGATCAGCTGTGGCTAAACATAAATACAATTGGCAATACGATACTGGGAACGACCACATGCAGAGCACTGTAGAAGTTTGAGTAGTCTGTCCACTGTTCATCTAAACTCCGTGGCATTTCCAGAATGCTCAACGGATAGGTCAGTTGTGTATAGGGTTATAAACAATTAACAATACATTTCTGAGTGTAACCGCCTACAGAGTGCAATATTCGTTGAATTAATCGGTCCGCTGACCATCCAAGCTGTACAGCAATTTTAAAATTACCAATGGATGGAGCAATTCTCCCTGGAGGTATTAACACATGTCAAAACAGAACGGAGTGCTGCAATGATAACAGAAATTAAGCCACTTCATTAATTTGTACACGGTTTATTTAATTTCCGCAGCAGCTCTGGGGTATACAAAGTATAGTTCGGTTATGATAAGAGACATTTCCAGTTGTTAGTACGGTCGTTAGTACATCCATCAACAGCGCACTGTAGCAATTTAATTAATCTGTTCAGACACGAATTAAGCTGCATAGCACTTCTAGAACGTTCAACCGATATACTAATTGTCACTGGAGAATTTGACACATGTCAAATGAGTGCAGAGTACAGCCATTACTATTGCGCAGTTGTCATTTGAATAATTTATCCATTGATGACCTAAATTCCACAGCATTTCTAGAAAAGTGAATGAGTATACCAGATATGTCTAGGGATACTTGCAGTTTTTAGTACGGTACTTGGTATATCCACGAACCTAGCGCTGTAACCATTGGTTTAATCAGATCAGCCACACAAGTTTTACAACAATTCTAGGATGACAAAGGGCAGACCCATAGTGACTCGAGAAATTAGCAATTGACGAAAGAGTACTGAGTGCAGCCACCATAACAGTACCTTACCAGTTGTGCTAATTTTTCCACTAATCATTGAAGCCCCTCAGCCGCTCTAGGATAAACAATGTATGCAACGGTTACGGATTAAGATATTTAGAATTCGTAGTGTGATACTTGGGACTTCCAGCTACGGAGCACTGTAGCCATTGGATTTGTTTGTTCTGTCACGAATTAAACTGCATAGCAGTACTAGGTTTATCGACGAGTAGATCAATTGTCGCCGGAGATGTCGGCATATGTCAAAAGATTACAGAGTACAGCCATCAGTACTGTAATGCATTCATTTCATTAATTCCTTCGCTGACCATCTAGATTCCGCAGAAGCCCTAGAGTAAGCAGTGCATAGATCGGTTATCGCGCTCGGTATCAACAATTGATGAAGCAGTACTGAATACGACCATCATCACATCACATTAGCCGTTGGAATAATTTGTTCACTGATGATGTATGTCTAACAGAAATTCGGAGTAATCAATGTAATGTGCGGCTATGGCTAGAGATACATGCAACAGAGAGTATACTAATCTGAATATTCACCAATATGGCACTCTATCCGTTGGATGGGTCAGTTGAATGATTTCCTAATCTCCATGACATTTCCAGAATGACCACTGTATGCAGCATATATGCATAGATATATTTACAATTCCCAGTACGGTAGTTGGTGCATCCACCATTAGAGCACTCCAGCCGTTGAACTTATTTATTCAGTGATGTTTTATATCATATTTCAATTCTAAAATGACGTAGGTGAGCCAATTCACGTTCGAGATGTAAACAAATGACGAGACCCTACCTAGTACAGCCAACATCACAATTCCTTAGCTGTTTGACAAATTTGGCCACTAATAGTTTAAGTGTAACAGCAATTATGGAATAATAACTGCATAGTACGTTTATGGATACAGATATTTACAATTGAGAGCACGGTACGTAGCACATCCATGAACGGGGCACTGTAGTCGTTGAATTAAACTCTTCATTGAGGATGTTCGATTCTACAGCAATTCCAGAATGCCATAGGATTGGCACATTATCGCTCGTGACATTAACAACTGATGAAACAGTACTGGCTATTGCCATCGTAGCAATGCTTCAGACGTTGAACTATCTAAGTCACCGATAACTTGCATTTAACAATCAATAGATCAAATAATCAGTGAGAAGATCGGTTGTGACCTCAGATATTCATAACTGTAGGTACTGTTCCTAGTACATTCATCAACAGAACACTGTTACAGTTGGATTGATATGATCAGAGATGATTTAAGTTCCTTTGCAATTCTAGAGTGGCAAACGATTGACCCGTTATCGCTGAAGACGTTAATAGTTGACGTAAGAGTACTGAGCACAGGAATGATCACAGTACTGTAGCAGCTGGAATAGTGTGTTCACTCATGATGTAAATGCCAAAGCAAGTATAGAGTAATCAATTCATAGTACGGTTATGTCTAGAGATATTTACAATTCCCAGTAGGGTAGTTGGTATATCCAGCAATAGAGCACAGTTACCATTGGATTAATCTGTTTAGTTATGATGTATAATCTGTTGCATTACAACAGTGACAAAGGAGTGTCTCATTATCGCCCAAGGCGTAAAGAAGTAACGATACTGTACTGAGTACAGGCATTATCACAGTACTGTAGACGTTGGATAAATCTGTTCAGTGATGATTTAAGTTCCAAAGCAAGTCGAGGGTAGATAACGTATGGTACGGTTATGGATAAACGTATATACAGTTGACAGTACGGTATCTAGTGCATCCATCAAACAGAGCACAGTATCCCTTGGATATCCCAGATCACAGATGAAGTTGGTTCCACAGCAATTCTACAATAATCAATGGTTGAATCTGTTATGGCTAGAGGTATATACAATTGTCGGTACTGTACCTGCTGCATCCACCAACAGAGCACAGTAGAAGTTGGGCTAATCTGTTCACTATTGATTTAGCTATGTAGTTGTTCCAGAACTATCAACGGATAGATCAGATATGTTTAGTGCTATTGACAAGTAACAATACATTTCTGAGTGTAGCCGTCTGCAGAATGCTGCAGCCGTTGAATTAATCTGTTCCCTGACCATCCAAGTTGTTCAGCAATCGTAATATGATCAAAGGATACAGCAATTGTCACTGGAGGCATTGACATATGTCAAAACAGAACGGATTGCAGCCGTCATTACAAGTATATGGCCACCTTACTAATTTGTTTACTGATGACTTAAATTCCGCAGTACCTCTGGAATGTACAATGTGTAGATCAGTTATGGCTGGATATATATAGAACTGTCCGTTCAACGCTTAGTACGTCCACCAACAGGTCATTGTTGCCATTGGATTTATCTTTTCAGTCCTGAGTTATGCTGCACGAGTTCTGGGATGCTCGACGGCCAGACATATTGTCGCTGGAGACATTGACATATGTCAAATGAGTACTGCGTGCAGCCATCGTTACAGTACTGTTGCATTTGATTATTTCGTTTGCTAGCGATTTATATTCCGCTGAAAATCTAGAATAAAATATGTATAGGCCAGTAATGGCTAGACAAAAATTACAATTGGCAGTACGAGACAAGGTACGTCCACCTACAGGGCACTGATGCAATTAATTTCATCTGTTCCATGATGATTTAAATTCTATAGTCATTATAGATTAACCAATGCGTAGAACAGCTATGGCTAGGCATAATTATAATTGGCAGTACTGTACCAGGTACATCCATCTGCACAGCACAGTAGCCGTTGGATTAATCTGCTCAGTGATGATTCAAATTCTATAGCAATTATAGAATGATCAATGCACAGATCAAATATCGGCAGTGGTACTGACAAGAAACAATACAGTATTGAGGATACCCATCAATGGAGCAATGTAATCGACTGATTAACCAGCTTGTTGATGACAAAATTTCCATGACAATTATTGCATAATCGATGTTGAGATCAGTTATGGCTATACATAGCTACAATAGGTAGTACGATACTTGGAACAGCCACCTACAAATCACAGTGGCCGCTCGATTAATCTGTGCACTGGTGACATAGACTCTATAGCATTTGCAGAATTATCAACGGATACATCACTTATATTTTTGATATAGGCAAACGACGATTCAGTGCTGAGTGTAACCATCTAGACTGTACTGTAGCCAATGAGATTACCTTTTCGCTGACCGCCTATGTTATTCTGCAATTGTAGTTTGGTCAGTGGATGGAGCAATTTTTGCTGCTGATATTAGCATATGTCAAAGTAGTGCTGAGTATAGCCATCATTACTGTAATGTAGCCATTTCGTTAATTTGTACACTCATAATTTAAATTCCGGAACAGTCCTTGACTAGACAATGTACAGGTCGGTTATAGCTCGGGAAAATAGCAATTGACAACACGGTACTGTGTATAGCGTAAATCACGGTACTACAGTATTTGGATTAAATTGGCAACTGAGGCTTTAAAATCCAGGGCAACTCCAGGTTAATCAGTGTATAGAAGAGATATAGCTAGAGGTATTTAAAATTAGCAGGGCGGTGCTTTGTGCATCCACCAACAGAGCTCTGTAGCCGTTGGCTTAATATGTACGCTGAAGTCTTAACCAGTGTAGCTATTCTAGAATGGTCTATGCATATATCATGTATCTCTAAGGATATTGACATTTGACAATACAGTACTGAGGGTAGCCATCTAAACAATACAATAGCCATTGAATAATTCTTTTCACTGATTTACTAATTTCATCAGAAACTGTAAAACGATCAGAGGATAGCGATATTGCTGCCGGCGTGATTAACATATAAAAATCCAGTACTGAGTGTAGCAATCATCAGAGCACTGCAACCGTTTGATTAACCTGATCACTAATGATTTAATACTATAACAGCTCTGGAATGACGAAAGGCAGATCCATTGGCGCCCGAGATATTAACAGTTGACAACATAGTATGGAGAACAGCCAACATCACGGTATTGTAGGCGATGTGTTATTGTGTTCACTGAGGACATGAGCTCCACAGCAGTCCTAGAATAATGAATGCAAAGTACAGTTATGCCTAGCGAAAGTTACAATCGACATTACGGCACTTAGTGGGTGCATTACCAGGTCACTGTAGCCGTCGGATTATCCTGTTCAATGACGAATTACATTCTGTAGCAAACCCTAAATGACAAATTTCATATCAAGTATGTCGCCAGGCTTTTAGAACTCGCATAGCATTGCTGAGTACATCTATCACCACATTAACGTAGGCGATCGTTTAATATGTTCACCGATGACTTAAATTCTACAGCAATTCTAGAATGATATATGTATTGCGCGTTTATATCGAGAGATATACAGAACTGCAAGTATGGCACATGGAACATACACCAGCAGGCCTCCGTTGTCTTTGGATTTGTCTGTTTAATGACGATATATGTTCTATTGCAATTGTAGAATGACAAAGGGCAGATCAGTTACAGCTCGAGACATTAACAATTGTCATAAGATTGCTGCGTACAGCCATCGTTACAATACTGCAGACGTTGTACTAATATGTTCTCTGATGACCCAAACAGCACAGTATTTCTGAAATAATCTATGCATGCAACAGTTACGTTTAGAGACCTTAACAATTCCCAGTACGGCGGTACGTACAACCACGAATATGGCAACATATCCACTGGATTAATCGGTTCGGTGATCATCTAAGCACTATTGCAATACTAGATAGAGAAAGGACTGACCAATTATCGCTCGTGGCATTAACAATTGACGAAACAGTGCTGATTGCAGCCATCAGGACTGTACATAAACCGCATTACTAATTCCACCACCGATAACATGGGACAAATAGCAATCCTAGGATAGTCAATGTGTAGTACTTTAATGACTACATGTATTTACACTTGACAGTATGTTACTGGGTACATCCAACCACAGATAAATGTTGCCGTTGAATAAATCTTTCCAAAGATGATGTACATACTATAGCAAATCCAGAACGACAAAATGCAGATCCGTTGCATCTCGAGACATTAGCAATTGACATAACGGCACTGAACTCTGCCACCATAACCGAACTGTAGCCGTTGTACTAATCTGCTCTCTGTTGATATAATTTCCACAGCAGTCCAAGGGTAATCAATGTATACATCATTTATAGCTGGAGATATTAACAATCCTCAGAACGATAGTTGATACGTTAACCAATATGCCACTGTAGCCATTGGATTACTCTGTTCAGTGGCGACTTACATAACATTGCAATCTTAGAATGAAAAAGTACTGACACATTGTCTCCCGTGACAGCAGCTATTGTCGATACGGTACGCAACACAGCGACCATCACAGTACTGTAGGCGTCTGTATAAATTATTCACCAATATTTAGTGTTCAACATCATTTCTACATAAATCAATGCATGATACGCTTGTGGTTACAGACGTTCATGGTTGACAGTACAGTACCTAGCACTTCCTTCAACGGAGCAATGAAGCCGATGAATTATCCTACTCAATGATGATGTATATTCTGTAACATCTCTAAGATTACAGAAGACAAATCCCTTAAAGCACGAGATACTAACAAGTGGCATTACAGTCCCGCGTACAGCAATCACCGGAGTACATTAAGAGTTGAAGTATCTTGTTCATTGAAAACGTAATATTAACAGCATTTATAAAGTGATAAATGTATAGTATGGTCGTTGCCACAAATATTACAACTTACAGTACGCTACGTAGTACTACCATCAACAGAGCTCTATAGCCGTTGTGTTGACCTGTTCAATGATAACGTAGGTTCTATAGCATTTCTAGAATGAAAAAATGCAGATCCGATAGATTTCGAGGTATTAACGATTGACATAAAGGTACCGTGCACAGCCATCATAACAGGAATGCAGCTGTTGGTTTAATCTGTTCAGCGATGATCCATATTCTGCAGTAGTACTGAAGTAATCAATTTATACAAATGTTATGGCTAGAGGTATTATCAATTTCCAGTACGGTAGTCGCTACGTTCGCTAATGGAGCACTGCAGCATTGCATTAATCCCTTCTGTGATGATATATGTATTGTTGCAATTCTAGAATGACGAAGGGCCTACCCGATATCGCTCGAGACATTAGCAACTGACGAAACAGCACTGATACGACCATCGTGAGAGTTCTTTAGATGATGGACTAATTCATTCCCGTATAACTTATGTTTAACAGCAATTCTAGAGCAAATAATGTATCGTACGGTTATGGATACAAATATTTATGACTTGCGGTACTCTACGTAGTACTTGCATCAACGGAGCAATGTAGCCGTTGGATTTGACTGCTCAATGATGCCGTAGGTGCTATAGCAACTCTAGAATGAAAAAGGACAGAACTGTTGAAGCTCAAGGCACTGACGATTGACATAACAGTATTGAGTTCAACCATCATCATAGTACTGAAACTGTTGAGTTCACCTGTTCACTGATTATTCAAATACGACAGAAGATCTAGAGTAAAAATATGTACATAAGTAATGGAAAGATGTACTTGCTACTCCCAGTACGGTAGTTGGTACATCCGCCCACAGGGCAAAGTAGCCATAGGATTAATCTGTTAAATGCTGATTTAAATTCCACAGTTTTTCTTGATTAATCAGTACATACGTCAGCTAAGGCTAAAGATATTAACAATTCCTGGTAAGGTAGCTGGGACACCCACAAATGGAGCAATGTTGCCGATGGAATATGCTGCTCACTGGTGGCTTAAATTCTACTGCAATTCCAGAATGACAACGTACAGGCCTGTTATCATTAGAGTCATTCTGAACAGACGAAACAGTACTGAGTACAGCCACCATCACTGTAGAGCAGCCGTTGTTATAGTTTGCTCAATGACAGTTTTACTTCGAAAGCATTTCCGGAATGAACAGTGAATACATCGGTTATGGACACAGATAATTAGAATTCCCAGTACGTACGTTGGTACACCAACCAATAGAGCACTGCAGCCTTCGGAATAATTTGTTATGCGATAATACAAATTCCATTGTAATTCTTGAGTGACGAAGGGCAGGCCCATTAACGTTATAGGTAATAGCAATTGACAGAGCATTAGTGAATACAGCAACCGTCGCAGCACCTTAGCGGGCCTTAAAACTTTTTCACTGTTAACTTAAGTTTTACAGTAATTGTAGCATAATCAATGCATGGTATGGTTACGGCTACAGTTATTTACAACTGACGGTACTGTTCTTAGTACATGCTCCAACAGATCACTGTAGCCGTTTGACAGATCTGCTCACTGATGATTTATGTTTCTTAGCAATTCTCCAATGACAAAACACGTATCAATTACCAATTCAGAAATTAGCAACTGCGAACACAGTACTTATTACAGTCACCATCACAGAGCTGTAGCCGTTGGATTAATTTTCTCACTGATGACTTAGGCTCCACAGTCGTTCAAGAATTATAAATGTATACATCAGTTATGACTAGAGATAACTACAATTTATAGCGCGATAGTTGCTGCCTCAACAAATAGAGCTCAGTGACCGTGGGATAACCCTGTTATATAATAATGTAGATTCTATAGCTATTCCAGAATGAGAAAAGGCAGAGCCGACGTGGCTCGGGGCATTAACAATTGACAGGAATGTACTGGGCGCCGCCATCAGCACATTGCTGGAGAAGTTGGACTAATGTGTTCACTCATGCCTTAAAGATCATATTAGTTATAGAATAGTCAATGTATACAACAGTTATTTCTAGTGATATTTACAAATCTCAGTCAGGTTGTTGGTACATACATGAACAGAGCACTGTTGATGTTGGATTATCCAGTTCAATGGTTATATAGATTCCATACCAATTCGAGAATTAAAACAAATAGGACAGTTACAGGTCCAGATATTTACAATTTACATAACAGAACTGAGTGCAGCCATCATCACAGTACTGTTGCCTTTGGATTAATTTGGTCACTGGTGACACAATTTCTACGGTAGTACTAGGATAACCAATGTATACATCGGTTATATCTAGTGATATTTATAATACCCAGTACGTTAGTTGGGGCAACCGCCAATTGAGCACTGTATGCGTTGGATATATTTGTTCACTGGTGACGTAAGTTCAAAAGCATGACGAGATTAATCAATGTAGGACGGCTGCGGCTAGAGATATTCCCAGTTGCTAGATACATTCTTGATGCGTCTATCAATAGAGCACTACAGTTGTTGGTTTCATCTGTTGAATAACGGCATTGAACCTATTGCAATTCTGGAATGACATAGGACAGACACGTGATCGCTCGATACATTAGCAACTGACGAAGAAGTACGCAGTACATGCATCATCACGATGCTAAAGCTGTTGGATTAATTTGATCCTTGGTGTTGTATGTTCCAAAGAAAGTCTATAGTAATCAATGTACATTGCGAGTATGGCTGGAGTTGCTTACAATTCTCAGTACGGTAGTATGTGTGCCCACCAATAGAGCGCTGTTGGTGCCCGATTCTGTTCTGTGACGACTTATATTCCACAGTATCTCTAAAATAAGCAATGTATACATCACTTAAGGCTGGGGATATTTACAATACTCAGTACAGCAGTTGATGCATCCACCAATTGCGCACTGTAGTCTCTTGACAAATTTGTTCACTGATGATGTAAATTCCAATGCAAGACTACAGTAATCAACGCACAGTAGGGTTAGAGCAGGAGATATTTCCCATTGACAGTATGGTTCTTGGTACAACAAATCAACAGATCACAGTAGCCGCTGCATTTATATTTCCAATTATGATCTAGATCCCATTGCATTTCCAGAATGACAAGGAACTGACACATCATCGCTCGAGACTCTAAAAACTAACAATACACTACTGAGTACATGCATCATCACAGTACTGTAGCCGTTGGGTTAATTTTTTCTGTTGATGTAAATACCACAGCTGTTCTATAGTTACCAACGTATAGTACGGTTATGACAGGAAATATTTGCAATAGGCAGTAGAGTGCTTATTACATCGATTAACAGGGCGGCGCAGCCTTGGTGTTAACAAGTTCAGTGTTGATTAAATACTACATCCGTCCTAGAATGACAATACACGGATCTGTTGTATCTGCAGATATTAACAATTGACATAACACGAATGTGTACAGCCATCAGATAAGTGCTGCTGCCGTTGGATTGATCTGTTAACTTATGACTTAAATTCCACAGTAGTTTTAAAATAATCAATGTATGCATCGGTTAGGGCTAGAGATATTGACAACTCCCTGTACGGTAGATGTTACATCCAACAATAGGGCACTGCAGCCGTTGGATTAGGCTGTTCTGTAATGATAGGAATGCTATTGCAATTCTGGGGCAGCAAAAGACTGGTGCATTGCCGCTCGCGACTTTAACAACAGGCAATAAAGTACTAAGTACGGCCATCCTCACAGTACTGCAGCCGTTGTACTGATTTGCACACTGACGACTATAATACCTGAGCAATGCTAAAGTAATCAATGTATACTACGGTTATGGCGACGGATATCTACAGTGGACAGTACGGCACTTGGCACAACCACAAATAGAGCACTGTACGCGTTGGACAAATCTTCCCACCGATATCTTTAACACAATAGCAGTTTTATAATGTTCAATGGATTGACCATACATAGCTACAGATATTGGAAATTGAGAATACATTTGTGAGTCTGGACATCTACACAAAACAACAGCTACTGAATTGAACAGTTCGCTGATCACCTAATTTCATGAACATTTGGGAAGTAATGAATAAACAGAGAAACTTTCGCTGGAAAACGTGACATATGTCAACTGACTACTGTGCAGTGCCGTCAAACGTGCTTTGTGGCCGTTTGGATAATCAGGTTAGTGATGATTTATATCTCATGGCAATTTTGTAACGACAAAGGCGATGCCGTGTATATGACGGGATATTGACAATTGACAACACGGTAATAGGTGCAGCCATCATCACCGTACTCTAGCCGTTGGACTAACTTTCACTCTGATAACATAAGTACCATCGCAATACTAGAGTGCTCAACGTTTATCACATTTATTGCCACGGATATTTACAGTTGGTAGTACGGTAATTAGCGCATCCACAAATATAGCACGTTTGCCGGCAGATAAACCTATTCGTTATGACTTAAACACAATAGCAAGTTCACAACGATCAATGCATATAGCAACAGCCGGTGGAGGCGCAGACATATATCAATACAGTACTGAAAAAGGCGATTGAAGTTGCAATGTAGACGCTTGATTAGTCTGTTCAACGATGAATCACGGTCTTCAGCAATTCCAGAGTAATCAACGCATGGAGAAGTAGTGGGTAGGGATACTATCAACTGCCTTTACGGTACATAGCACATCGACCAAAGAACACCATTGCCGTTGGATTAATCTGATCAGTAATAATGTAAACTGGGCGGCAATCCTTGAACAGCAGGAGGCAGATATATTATACGGCGAGACATTAACAATTGACAACACTGCACTGATCACACCCTTCGTCAGAGTACTGTAGCCACTGGATCATCAGGATCGTGATGATATATATTACGTAGCAACTCTGGCATAACAAAAGCATAGGTCATTTGTAACTAGAGATAATTATAATTGTTATTACGGTACACAGCACATTCAACAGACGTGTACTATTGCCACCGATTGAATCAGTTGAGTGATGTAAATTCTATAGCAATTCTAGACAGACGATAGGCAAACACAGTATGGATCGCGAAACCAACAATTGGCGAAGCAGCACAGATTTCAGGCGCGGCCTCGTTTCTGTATCATGTGTGGTAATTTTTTCAGTGATGACACAAATACGTCACCAGTTCTAGAATAATTAATGCACGGATCAGATGCGTTTAGAGGTATTTACAGTAGGCAGTACGGTAGTTCGGTCATCCACCTATAGAGCATAGTACCGTTGGACCAATCTGGACGCTGATGATTTATACTCTGCTGGGATTCAAGAATGTTAAATGGATAGATCACGTATCTCCAGTGGCATTGCCAAACGTCGATGAAGTACTGTGTCTAGACGTCTGCACAACATTATAGCCATTGTATTAAGCTTTTCGCTGATCACCTAATTTGTTCAGCA
Source organism: Eufriesea mexicana (assembly GCF_001483705.2). Classification (NCBI taxonomy): domain Eukaryota; kingdom Metazoa; phylum Arthropoda; class Insecta; order Hymenoptera; family Apidae; genus Eufriesea; species Eufriesea mexicana. The sequence goes on along the minus strand of NW_016916951.1, from coordinate 24,457 downwards.
ATTGTAGAATGATCACCGAAGGGAGCAACTGTCTGTGGAGGCATTGATATATGTCAGAAGGGAACTGAGAAGATCCATCTCTATTGTCCTGCAGCCATTCGATTAATTTTATCACAGACGACTTATACCCCTCAGCTGCTTCAGAAAAGAATGCATATATCTGTTATGGCTAGACATGGTCACAACTGGCAGTAAGACACATGGTACATCCAACTGCAGAGCACTGTAGCCGATGGATTAATCTGCTCACTAACGATGTACAATATATAGCAGTTCCAGAAATATCAACGGATAGATTACATATCTTTAGTGATAATGACAAATGGCAACAGAGTACTGAGTGTATCCGTCTACACAAGAATATAGCCATTTAATTATTCTGTTCGCCGAAAATCTAACTTCATCGTGAACTGTAGAACATTCAATGGAGGAAACAATCTTCTCTGGAGACGCTGACGTATGTTAACGCAGAACTGAGTGCTGCCATCATCACAGTACTGTGGCAGATTGATTAATCCGTTCACTGATTATTTCAATATTATGGCATTTCTAGAATGACGGGGATATGTACATTTTCTATCCAGACTTTAACAAACGACAACACAGTAATGAGTTTAGCCATCATCACGGTACTGTATCCGTTCGATTAACTTGTCCATTGATGATACAAACTCCACTGCCATTCTAGAATTATCTGCACATGGTACAGCTATAGCTTGAGGAAAATACTACTTACATTGCGGTACTTAGCACGTTCACCAGCATATCACTGTACCCTTTGGATTAATCTGTTCAATGATGACTTGGATTCCATAGCAATTCTACAATTACTTATAACATATTCATTACATCTCCAGGCATTAGATACTTACGTAGCAGGACTGAGTACAGCCAGCGTCACAGTAACGTCTGTGTTGGATTAACTTATTGACTTACTTATTAAGTTCTATAGTAATTCTAGAGTTGTCAATGCATAGTACGGATGTGGCTAGATATATTTACAATTGCGAGTACCGTATACAGCACATACACTTACAGAACACTACTGCCGTTGTATTAATCTGTTCAGTGATGATGATGCAACTCTAGAATGACAATTACAGATCTCTTATATCTCCAGTCGTTTAAAATTGAAGTAGCAAGACGGATAATAGCAGACACCACGGTTAATCAGGAATTTGATTTATTTGTTCACTGATTCTTTAAATTACATTGCAATTGAAGAATAATCATTGTAGAGTACGGATGTGCCTAGAGGGATATGAAATTGACAGTGCATCGCTTAGTACATCCACGAAGAGAACACGTTTGGCGCTGAAATAGTCTGTTCACTTATGATTTATAGACCCTTCTTATTCTAGAGTGACAAAACACGGATTCATTGTCCCCCAAGATACTAACAACTGACAACGCAGTACTGTGCACGGCCATCATCGCAATACTGAGTACGTTGGACTACCTTGTTCACTGATGGTAAATATTTCAAAGGAATTTAAGAACACTGAATATATGTTAATGCTTTGGTTGGAGATGTTCACACCTGACAGTAAGGTGCATCGTAATAAGGAAACAGAACTCTGTAACCGTTCGGTTAACGTGTTCAGTGATGATTTAGGTTCCACAGCAATTCTAGAGTGAAAAACGAGGGACCCGTTATACCTGGTGAGGTCAACAATTGACAACGCAGTATTGCAGCCGAATGATAATCATGTTCACTGAAGATTCAAAATTCTATAGCAATTCTAGAGCAATCAACGTATAATGCGGTTACACTGTCAGACAAATTTACAACTCGCGGTACGTACGTAGCCCGCACACCAGCGAAACACGGTAGCTTCTGCATTAATCTGTCCATTGCTGATTTATATACATTAGCAATTGAAGAATGACAAAAGACTGAACCATTATCCTAAGAGATGCTAACGACTGGCGAAACAATACTGAGTACCGCCAACATCACAGTACTTTAACCGTTGGACAAATTAGTTCACAGATTATTTCCATTAAACTCTAATTCCAGAATAATCAATGCATAGAATTATTAAGCCTAGAGATATTTAGAATTGTGTGTACAGCCCTTAGGACATCCGGCAACAGAGTACTGTAGCCGTTGGATTGGTATGTTCGGTGATGATTTAAGAACTTTTGTATTCTAGTGTGGCAAAGGATAGACCTATCTTCTCTCGAGAATATAACAATAGCCGAGAAAGTACTGTGTGCAGCCATGATCACAGTACTTTATCACTTGCACGAATTTGCCCACTCGCGACTTAATTCTAACAGCAATTCTAGAATGACCAATATACAGTACGGTTATATCTACATATATTTACAATCGACAGTACGGCACATAGTACTTCCATCAACAGTGCTCTGTAGACGCAGGAAATGCCTGTTCAACGGTGATGCAGATTCTAATGCAGCTCTAGTATGACAGAAGGCAGATCCGTTACAGCTCGGGAAAATAACATTTGCCACAACGGCCCTGAGTACAGCCATCACAACAGCACTGTAGCCGTTGGATTTATCTGCTCTCTGATGACAGGGTTTCTATTGCAATTCTAGAATGGCAAAAGACTTACCCATTGTCTCTCAAGACGACAACTATTATCGAAACAATACCGATTACTGCCATGATAACAGTACATCAAACGATGGTCTAATTTGTACACTGATAATTTAGGTTCAACAGCAACACTAAAATAATCAATATATGGTAGGGCTGTGGCTGGAGATATTTGAATTTGACAGTGCTGTTCCTTATACATCCACGATTAGAGCACCGTAACCGTTGGCTTAACATGATCAGTGCTCATTTAAGTCCTTCTGCGATTCTAGAACGCCAAAGCGTTGACCCAATAACATCACAATGCATTTGCCGGTGGACTGATTAGGTTACTGATGATTTACATTCAATAGCACTTCAAGGAAAACGGTGTACATTACGGTTATGACTACAGATATTTACAATTAACAGTACGGTGCATAGTACATCCACCAATAGAGCACTGTAGCAGTATGAGATACATGTTCATGATGATGTAGATTCTATTGCAACGCTGAAATCATAAAAGACATATCCGTTGCAGCTCGAGATACTAACAATTCCAATAACGGAGCTGAATACAGCCATCATCACAGTACAGCACGTGTTGAATTAATATGCTCTCTGATGGTATGAATTATATCGCAAATCTAGAATGCCAAAGGACAGAACCATTATCGCTCTAGACATTAACAGTTGACGAAACACTACCGAGCGCAGCAATCAACACAGTACTTTAGCCGCTGCTATAATTTGTTCATAGATAACTCCGGTTTAACAGCAATTCTGGACTAATCAATATATAGTAAGTATATGGCTTCAGATGTTTACAATTGACAGTACCGTACTTAGAACATCAACCAACAGTGCACTCCAGCCGTAGAATTATCATGCTCTTGGTTGATTTAGGTAAAATGGCAACTGTAGAAATAAAAACGACGTATCCGTTATATCACGAGACATTAAAAACTGACGAATGAGTACAGAGTACAGCAATAATGGCACTAGAGCACCCGCTGGATTAATCTGTTCCCTGCTGATTTAAGTTCCATTGTAGTTCTAGAATCATCTGTGTGTACGTCAGTTATAACTAGAGATATTTGCAATTCCCAGGATGGTGGCTGTTACATACACCAATAGTGCAACATGTCCGTTGGATTAATATGGTCAATGATGATTTATATGCTAGTGCAATTCTAGAATTACAAAGGACCGACCCACTGTCGCTAGCGATATAAACAATTGACGAAACTGTACTGAGTACAGTCATCATCACAGTATTTTGCACGGTGGTGGAACTTATTTCCTGGTAACATATATATTAATCAGCAATTGTATAATTATGAATGTATAGTACGGATACGGCTAGTGATATTTACAAATGGCGGTACTACAGTGCATGTTCAGTGATCATTTTAATTCTATAGCAAGTCTAGAGTGACAAGTGTCTGATCCAGTACCGATCTACGTATTAGTAACTGACAACACAGTACTAAGTATATTAACCGTCACAGCACTGTAGCATTTGCATTAATTTCATCACTGATGACTTAATTTCCGCAGTAGTTCCAGGATAATCAGTCTGTACATCACTTATGTCTAGAGACATTTAAAATACCCAGGTCGGCACTTGATGCATCCGCCAACTGGCCACTGCAGCCATTAGAAGAAGTTGCCATCTGACGATGTAAATTCGGAAGCATGTCTAGGGTAATCAATGGGGTATAGGAGGCTTATGGCTAGAGATATTCCAAAATGACTGTCCGGTTCTTATTATATCCACCAGCAGAGCACTTTAGCCATTGGATTATTATGTTCACCGATGATATGTATCCTTTTTCAATTTTAGAATGACAAAGGACTGACTCATTCTCGCTCTAGACATTAACAAACGACGAAACAGCACAGAGTACAGCCATTTTCAATATACTGTGGGCATTGTACTAGTTTGTCCACTGCTGATGCAAATTCCAAGGCAAGTCTAGCATAGCCCATGTACAGTGCGGTTTCAGCTGGCGTAATTTGCAATTGACAGTATGGTTCTTAGTTAGGCAAGTCTAGCATAGCCCATGTACAGTGCGGTTGCAGCTGGCGTAATTTGCAATTGACAGTATGGTTCTTAGAATGCCCACCTGCAGGGCACCCTAGCCGCTGTACTAGCTTGTTCAATGATGATTTAGGTTCTATAGCAATCCTAGAACGACAAGAGACCCATCCGTCATATCTCGAGGCATTAACAATTGACATGACGGTATTTATGTACAGCCAACACCACATTGCTGCAGCTGTTCTATTAATCGGCACGCCGATGATGGAAATACCACAGTAGTTCTAGAATATTCAAGGTATATACCAGTTATGGCTAGAGATATCTGCAATTCCCTGTAAGGTAGTTTGTACATCCAGCAGTAGAGCACTGTAGCCGCTGAGTTAGTCTGTTCAGTGATGAATTAAATACCAAAGCAATTCCAGGGTAGCCAAAGAACAGCCCCGTTACATCCAGAGATATTTAAAATTGCGAGTACGGTTCACAATACGTCCATCAACAGAGCACTGTATCCGCTTAATGGGTCTATTAAATAATGGTACCGATGCCTTAGCCATTCTGGAGTGACAAGAGATATATACATTTCCGCTCACAACTGACATCACGGTACTTAGTACAGTCATCATAACAGTACTGTAGCCTTTGGAGTTATTTGGTCACCGATGACTAAATTTCCACAGCAGTTCTAGAATAATCATTGCATACACCAGGTATGGCTAGCGACGTTTACACTTCGCAGTTCGGTAGTCGGTACATCCACCTACATACCACTGCAGCCGTTGTATTCACATCTTCATGTAGACATACATTCCACAGTAGCTCTAGAATAATCTATGTATACATCAGTTATAGCTGGAAATATATACAGTTCCCGGTACTGCAGTAGGTACATCCACCAATGCAGCACAGTAGCCGTTGGATTAATATGCTTAGTCTTGGCTTAAGTTCCAAAGCGAGTCTCGGGCAGTCAATGTACGGCAGGGTCATGTGTAGAGGCATTTCAAATTGACAGTACGGTTCTTAGTGCATCCATCAGTAGAGCATTGTAGCCGCTCAATGGATCTATTCAATGATCATCTAGCTAATATACATACTATAGCGCTACAAGAGAGAGGTCCGTTATAGCTCGAGCTATTAACAGTTGACATAACGGTACTGAGTACCGCCATCAGAACAGGGCTGCAGCCGTTAGATTAATCTGTTCGCTCATGACATAGATTACAGAGCAGTTCTGGAATAATCAATGATCATACCAGTCGTGGCTAGGGACATATACAATTTCCAGTGCGGTAGTAGGTGTATCCTCAAACACAGCACTGTAGCAGATACATTAATCAGTTCAGTGATGACTTATATTACACAGTAGTTCTAGAGCATCTAACGCGTGCATCAGTTGTGGCTAGGATTCTTACTACTCCAGGAACATTAGATGGTACATCCGCCAGTGCAGCAACGTAGCAGATGTATTAAGATTTTCAGTGCTAATTTATGCCATGTTGCAATTCTATGACGAGAAGTACTGGCCCATTGTCGTTCGAGATGTTAATAATTGACGAAACTGTACTGAGTACAGCTATCACCACAGTATTGATGCCGCTGGAATAATCTGTTCACTGATGATGTGAATTACACGGTTATTCCAGAATATTCCATGTATACCTGAGTTGTGGATAGAGATATTTACAAATCCCAGAATAGCAGCTTGTACATCCACCAATGGATCACTGCGGCCGCGGGATTAATCTGTACCGTGATGATTTAAATTCTGCAGGAGCTCTTGAATAACAAATGTACATATCAATTATGACAAGAGACGTTAGCAAATCCTAGTACGATTGTTTGGGCATCCACCGTTGGTGCAATGTAACCGTTGGATTAACATGTTCGGTGATGATACAAGTTCCACTGCAATTCCAGATTGGCAAAGGACAGAACCATTATCGCTCGAGGAATTAACAATTCACGACAGAGCACTGAGTCCAGCCATCACCATAGTACTCAAGCTAATGTAATAATTTTATATGCTATTACTTAAATTTAACAGCAATTCTATAATAATCAATGAAAGGTACTGCTATGTCTACAGATATCTGCTAGTGACAGTACGGCACCTAGTATAGCCCCCAACGGATCACTGTTGCCTTTGGGTAAACATGTTCAGTGAAGATGAAGATTCTGTAGAAATTCTAGAATGACAAAAAGCACAGCCGTTATATCTAATTACATTAACAGGTGACTTAACTGAAGTTAGTGCAGCCATCATCACAGTCCTGCAGCCTTTCGATTAATCTGCTCATTGATGATTTAGGTTGCAGGCTATTTCTAGAATAATCAAGGTGTGCATCAGTTGTGAATGGAGATGTTAGCTACTCCCTGTACGGTAGTTGGTACATCCAGCTGCAGAGCACAGTAGCCGTTGCATTAACATGTTCAATGATGATTTAGGTTATATAGCAATCCCAGAATGGTTAAAGACAGGCGCTATATGGGTGGAGGGATTAGCAACTGACATAACAGGACTGATTACAGCATCTGACAAAACTAATGCAGCCGTTGAATTAGTTTGTTCACTCAGGACTTAAATTCCACAGTATCTCTAGGATAATCGGTGCGTATGACAGTTATGGCTGGTGGTGTTTACAATTACAAGGAAGGTACTTGGTGTGTCTAACAAGAGAGAACTGCAGCCTCTTGATAATGCAGACCAGTTATGGTACAAATTAAACTGCAATTCTGGCATGACAATGGTCTTGCCCATTATCGCTCGAGACTTTAGCGATTGACGAAACGGTTCTGAGTACATCCATCATCACAACGCTGAAGCCGTTGTATTAACCAGTTCTCTGATGATACAGGTTCTGCTGTGATTCTAGAGTGTCAAAGGACCGACCATTTGTCGCTCGCGCCATTATCAATTGACACAACAGTACTGCGTACAGCCATCATAGCATTATGTTAAAATTCGGACGAATTTGTCAACTAATAATTTAAGTTTGACCGCAGTTCTTGAATAATCAATGTATAGTACGGTTATGGCTACAGATGTTTACAATTGCCAGTTTGCTACTTAGTACATCCCTCATCTCAGCACTGTAGCCGTTGAATTAACCAGTTCATTCTTGATGCCGATTCCATTGCAATTCCAGGATGACAAAAGGCACATCCATTATCGCTCGAGATATTAACAGCTGACAACGCCGTAACACCTTCAGGCATCAACACAGTACTGCCGCCGTTGGATTCACCTGTTCTCAGATGATGTTAATCCCACAGTATTTCCGGAATGATAGAAGCACTCATCAATTGTGGATAGAGATATCTTCAATGCCCAGAACAGTAGTTGTTACATACACCAATACAGCACGGCAGCCGTCGGATAGATCTATTCGGTGATGACATAAATCCCACAGCATTTCTAGAGTATTCAATGTATACATGGCTTACGAATTGATATATTTGCAATTTCCAGGGCGGTAGTTGGTGCATCCATAAATAGATGACTGCACTCGCTGAATCTATCTGTTCAGTGATGACTTAAGTCATATTGCAATTCTAGAATGACTAAGGACTGACCCAATAACGCTCGAGATGTTAACAACTGACGAAACGGTACTGAGTACCGCCATCATATCAGTACTGTACACGCTGGATTAATTTGTTCACTGATGATGTAAGTTCCAAAGCAATTCTAGAATAATCAGTATACAGTACAGTTAGACGTGTTATATTTATAATTGCAAGAACGTTTCTTGGTACTCCCATCAGCAGGGCACCTTAGCCGTTGGATTGGCCAATTCAATGATGATATCTATTCTGCAGCAATTATGGAATGACAAACTACAGATACATTGTCCATCAAGACACTATAATTGACGGAAAAGTACTCAGTACAACCACAAACAGTGCCCAAATAGTTGAACTAATTTGTCCACTGAGAATGTATGTTTAAAATAAGTTCTGGAATAATCAACGTATAGTACGGTTATGGCTTGAGATATTTATAAATGACATTTCGGAACATTGTACGTCCATCATCAGTGCATTGCGTTTATTTGCTCAAAGATGATTTAAATAGTACGGAATTCTAGAATGACAAAGGACAGATCTGTTATAGCTACAGATATTAACGACTGAGTGAGCAGCACTGATAACATCCATGATCACGGTACTTAATTCTCTGGTCTAGCTTCTTCACTGGAAATTTAATCTTAGCAGCAATTCTAGAATAAACACTATATATTACGGCTATGACTGGAGATATTTACAAATGACAGTGCGAAACGTAGTACGCCCATCAACAGTGCACTCTAGCCGTTGGATTAAACTGTTCATTGGTGACTTGGATCCTGTAGCAATTCTAGAACAGGGAAAGACATTTCGGGTATAGCTCAATGTACACACAAGCGACTACTCAGTACTATGTACAGCCATCTTCACAGTACTGTAACCGTTGGAGTGATCTGTTCGCCGATGATTTAGCTACTATTGCAATTCTAGCGTGACAATGGGCTGAAGAAGTGTCCCATGAGAAATTAATAATTGCCTGCACAGTACTTGGTACAGCCACCATCACAGCACTTTAGCCACTGTAATAATTTATTCACTGGTAACTTAAAGCTAACATCAATTATAGAATAACCAATGTATGGTACGGTTGAGGCTAGAGATACCTAAAATCGGCTGTACGTTAGGCAGCACATCAATCTGCAGTGCACTGCAGCCGTCGGAATAACAGTTACAGTGATAATATAGATACTACGGCAACCCCAGAATGACAAAGGGCACATCTGTTATTTGTCGAGGAGTTAACAACTGACTTAAAAGTACTGAGTACATCCGCCATCACATTACGGCAGCCTTCGGATTAAGCTGTTCACTGATGACTCAAATTCCAGAGTAGTTCTAGAATAATATTTGTATACTTCATTAATGACTAGAGACATTTACAATTCCCAGTACGGTAGTCGGTACATTCACCAACAGAAAACTGTAACCGTTGGATTGATCTGCTCAGTGAAGACATATATTCCACAGTAGTTCTAGAATAATCATGGAGTACATCAGATAAGGCTGGAGATGTTATCAATACGCAGTAAGTCATTTGGTACAACCGCCAACGGTGTATTGCAGCCACTGGATTGGCCTTTTCAATGATGATTTAGGTTCTATGGCAATTCTGGAATGACAGAGGACGGATCCGCTATATCTCGAGATATTAGTAGTTGAGGAAGCACTACTGATTGCGGCCGACATAACAGTTTATTAGCCGATGGATTAATTTTCTCACTGACAGGTCAAATTTGACAACAATTCTAGAACAATCAATGTATGGTACAGCTATGCCCAGTGACAATTACAATTGACAGCACTGTACTTAGTACGTCAATCTGCAGTGCATTTTATCCGTTGCATTAACCTGTAACGTGATGGTTTATAGTCCACAGCATTTCTAGAATGACGAAATACAGGTCCATTACTGCCAGAGATGTTAACATCTGACAACAGAGTACTTAAATCGTTGTATTTATCAGTACAGTGTCGACTTAAATTCCATGGCATTTCTAGAATAGTGAAAGTATACATCAGTCATGCCTATAGGCGTATACAACTCCACGTGCGCTACCTGGTGCATCCATAATTATTGAACAGTGGCTCGAGATGTACTGAGTACAGCCGTCGTCACAGTGCTCTAGCTGTTGCACTAGTTAGCTCTATGATTACATAAATCTAACAGCAACTATAGAATAGTTAATGCATAGTGCGCTTACGGCTAGAGATATTTACACTTGACAGCTCTGTGTATAGTACAACCATCAGCAGAGCATTGTAGCCGTTGGATTTACCAGTACAGTGATGACATCGATTCTGTGGGAAATCTAGAATCAAAAACGACTGATGCGTTAAGCCTCGAGATAATTGCAATTGACATAACGGTACAAAGTGCTTCCATCGACAGTGCACTGCAGCCGTTGGATTAACCTCTTCAATGATGATATAGATTACACAGCGGTCCTAAAATAACATATGACGTATCCGTTACTGTTGGAGATGCTAAGTATTGACATAACATTACTATGTGCAGCCATCATCAGAGTATCGAAGCCGTTGAATTAATTTGTCCACTGATGATTTATGTCCCACAGTAGTTTTAGAATAATCGACGCTTGCATGAGTTGTAGATACAGATGTTTACAATTCTAAGCAGGGTAGTTGGTGCATCCACCAATACAGCACAGCAGTCGCTGCATTAAGCTCTTCAGTGGCGACTTAATGTCCACGTTATTTCTAGAATATTCGATGTATACATCGGTTAAGCCTATAAGTATTGGCAATTCCCTATACGGTAGCTGGAGCAACCACCATTTGAGTTCTGCTGCCGTTGGAATGACCTGTTCAATGACGACTCAGGCACTTTGGCAACTCTAGAATTACAGGAGACAAATCCGTTTTGGCTCGAGGCATTAACAACTAAGGATACAGTACTGAGGACAGCCATCATCACAGTACTCTAGCAGTTGGACTAATATCTTTGCCGGTAACATGAATTTAGCGGCAATTCTAGAATGATTAATATATGGTACTGTCAAAGCTCGTGTTTGTAGCCGTCATCACATTACTGCATACGTTTCATTACCCTTTACACTGATCACTTAATTTCAACGGTTGTCTTTGAATAATCTATGTATACAGCAGTAGTGGCTTCTGACATTTACAATTCCCAGTACGGCAGATGGGATATCCTCGGATAAAGTACAGTAGTCACGGATTAATCTGTTCGGTGATGGTCTGAATTGAAAAGCAAGTTTATGCTAGTCGAGGCATAGCATGGTTATGTCTAGGTACATTTATAATTGACAGTGCGGTTCTTGTTACATCTATCATCATTGAAGTGCGAACGTACGGCTAACCTGTTCAATGATGATATCGATTCTGTAGCAATTCTAGAATAAGAAAAGAGAGCACCGTTCTAGCCCGAGATAATAGCAACTGCCATATCAGTACCATGTACAGCCACCATCACAGTACTGTAGACTTTGGATAAATTTGTACACATATCGTCCAGATACTGTTGCCGTTCCTGACTGACAAAGTACTGAGCAATTATTGCTCGAGATATTAAAAATTGCCGAAACCGTACTAAGTACTGCTATCGTCACGGTAATGCAGCTGTTCTATTGATCCGTCCAGTGAAGATTTAAGTTCAACGGTATATCAAGTATAAGCGATGTATACATCAGTTATGGCTAGAAATATTTACAAATCCCAGTATGGTAGTTGGTGCGTCCACCAATAGTGTATTTTAGACATTTTATTAATTTGAGCTGTGATGTTTTATACCCTAATGGAATGATAGAGTGACAAATGAACCACGAATTATGGCTAGAGATATTAACAACTGAGAACGCAGCACTAATTACAACCATCATCTCAGTACCATAGCCGTAGTATTAATTTGTTCAATGTTGACTTAAATTGTATGGTAGTTGTGGAGAAGCCAGTGTACAAGCCTGTTATAGCTATGAACATTTTCAATTCCCATTACCGTAGTTCGTAGATCCACCAATAGAACACCGCAGCCGTTGGACTAATCTGTACAGTGATGATTTAGATACTATTGCCACTCTAGAATCGCACAGGAATGGCACAGGTATTATTTACCTAACTGATTTAGTTTCTGTAGCAGTTCTAAAATGGCAAGATACGTATCCATTACCTCACCAGGCATTAGGAATTGGATAGCAGACCTGAGTATAGCCATCACCAAATTAAAACATCCGTTTGATTTATCTCTTCAGTCGCTAACTTAATTCTCCAACAATTGCAGAATTATCAATGTATACCACGGTTGTTGCGAGATATATTTACAATTCACCGTGCGTTACATAGTGCATCCAGTAACTGGGCACTGTTGCTGCTCGAGTAATCTCTTCACCGGCGATTTAAAGTCCATAGCAAACCTACAACGACAAAATGCAGACCCACCGTCGCTGCTGTAATTAACAATTGTCACAGCAGGACAGAGTAAAGCAATCGTCACACAAACGTCGGGGATCTGTTACTTTGTCCAATGAAGATATGTTTGCCAAACCAATTCCATGTTACAGAATGCATACTACGTTTCTGGACAGGGGTACTTAAAATTGGGACTCAGGTACTCGGTCCATCCACCAACAGTGGTCTGAAGCCCTTGGAATAATCCGTTCAATGACGATGTATATTCCAACGTAATTCTAAGAATTACAACAGAGGGAACCGGTGTCGCTCGAGGTATTAGCAATTGACATAGCGGCACTGAGTACAGCCATTGTGACAGTACTTTAACCGTTGCGATAGTTTGTTCCATGATAACGCAATATTGACGAAAATACTAGAACATCCAACGCATAGTATGCTTATTACTGAAGTTATTTAGAATTGACACTGCGGACTTGGCACATCTGCCTCCAGAGGACTGTAGCAGCTGGATTGACCTCTCCAATGATTATTCAGATTATATAGTTATTCTAGAATGACAGAGGGCGTGTCCGTTGTAGCTCGAGATATTTACAAATGGCAACAGAGTAATACGTAGAGCCATCGTCACAGTACTGCAACTGCTTCAATGATCTGTTCAGAGACGTTTTAAGTACAACAGGAGACCTAGAATATCCAATGCACTCATCAGGTATGGATAGGGTTATTTACAATTCCCAGTACGGTAGCAGGTACATCCAGGAATGGAGCACAGTAGGCGTCGTATTATTTTGTTCTCCGAGGATGTCAATTCCAAATCTAGCCTAGACCAATCAATGTATAGAATGGTTATGCCTAGAGATATTTACAATTGATGGTACGGTAGATGTCGCAGCCACCAATAGAGCACTGTAACCGTTTTATTAACAAGTTGAATGATGACTTTATTCTATAGCATTTCTGGAATAACATAATGCATGTCCGTTAGTGCTCGAGATGTTGATACCTACAAATCAATACTATCTACAGGCATCATGAAAGCACTGCAGCCGCTGGAACAATTGTTCACTGAAGATTTAAATTTCACAGTAGACCTAGGATAGTAAATGTATATATCCGTTGTGGCTGGAGATATTTGCAATAGTACGGTAGATGGTGCATCCATCAGCAGATCATTGTAGCCGTTGGATTTATCTGTTCAGCGATGATCTGAAGTCCACAGTAGTTCCAGAATAATAAATGTTTACATCAATTATGTCTAGCGATATTACCAACTCCCAGTAAGGTGGCTGGTACATACGCCAATTGAGCTCTGTAGTAGTTGGATTAATCTCTTCATTGATGATTTGTATCCTATTGCTATTCCAGAATGAAAAAGAACTGACCCATTATCTCGCGAGATATACGTAATTGACCAACCAGTATTGAGTACAGACATCGTGAATGTACTGTAGCCGTTGGATATATAAGTTCACTGGTGATGTATATACCGAAGCAAGTCTAGAGTCATCAATGTATAATAGGGTTATGGCTGGAGTTATTTAAAATTGGAAGTACAGTAGTTGCTACATCCGGCATTAGAGCACTGTAGCCTTTGCATTAATACATTTAGTGACCATATAAATTCCAAAACGAGGCTAGTGTAGCTACTGCACCTTACGGTTATGGCTATTGTTACTTAGAATTGAAAGTACTATTCCTAGTACATCCATAAACAGAGCAATGTAGCCGTCGTATTCATTTATTCCATAATAACTTATACTCTATAGCAATTATAGGGTGGCAAGAGACATATCCATTACCGCTCGAGACGCTAACAGCTAACAACACGGTACTAAGTATCGTCGCCATGTCAGAACAGTAGTCTTTGTATTAACTTCACAACCGATGTGTTAAATTCTGCAGTTGTTCTGGAACAATCAATGTATACGTCGGTTATGGCTACAGATATTTCAAGCCCGCTTTACGGAAGTATATGCATCCACCATTTGAGCACTGTAGACAATAACTAAATTTTTACATTGATGATGTAAATTCCAGAGTATGTCAAGATTAATCAATGTATTGGACGGTTGTGGCAAGAGATATTTCCATTTGTCGGTACTGTTGTTAGTAAACCCATCAAGAGTGCACTCTAGACCTTGGATTGATCTGTTCAACGTCGATTTAGATTCTATTGCAATTTTGTGTGACAAAGGTCTGACCGGTTATCGCTCGAGATATTAACAACTGTCGAAACAATACTTAGTAGAGGAATCACTAAGGTTCTGTAGCCGCTGGATTAATTTGTTCGCTGATTATGTAAATACCGATCCCAGTCTAGAGTATCCAATGTATGGTATGTTTACGGCTGGAGATACTTACAATTCCCAGTGCGGTAGTTGGTACATCCAGCAATAGAGCACTGTTTCCCTTGTACTAATCAGCTCAGTGGTCACTTAAATTCCAAAGTAAGCTCAGGATGGCCATTGTATTGCACGGTAATGTCTAGAGTCATTTACAATTAAAAGCGTGTTTCGTGTTACATTCATCGGCAGAGCACTATAGCAACTGGAATTATCTGTTCATTGACGATCTACATTCTATTGCATTTCTAGAATCACAAAGTCCTGACCAATTACTGCTCGAGAAATTAATAATTGACGAAATAGTCCTGAGTACAGGCAACATCGCAGCACTGCTGCCGTAATATTAATTTGTTCACAGGTGATGTAATTTCCAAAGCATTTCTATAGTAGTTATCGTACAGTACGCTTATGGCTGGAGATACTTATATTTCCCATTGCGGTAGTTGGTGCATCCATCGGCAGGGCACTGTAGCCGTCGAATTAACCTGTTCAATGATGATTTATATCCTATAGCCATTCTCGCATAACAAAGAACAGATCCGTTGTAGCTCGAGATATGAACAATTGACACAACAGTACCTAGTGCAACCGTCAGAACCTTGCTGCCGCCATTGGGTCAATATGTCCACCGACCATTCAAGGCACACAGTAGTTCAGGAATAATCAATGTATAGTACGGTTAAGGATAGTGACATTTACAATTGACAGTACGTTTTTTAGTACATCCAATAAGCTGGGCACTCTAGGATTTGGATTATCCAGCCCAATTATGATTTATATTCTATAGCAATTCTAGAATGACAAATGGCTGATCCGATGTAGCTCGAGACATTAGCAATTGACACAGTATTAATAAGTACAGCCATCATACCAGTACCGCAGCCGTTGGGAGAATTTGTACGTTGGTGGCTCATATTCTGCAGTTGTTGCAGAATAATCATTGTGTACAGTAGTTAAGGCAGGAGGCATTTGCGATTGGCAGTTCGACACATAGTATATCAATCAGCAGAGCTCCGTATCCGCCGCATTGACTTATACAATTGTGTCCTAGGTCCCGTAGCAGTTCTAGAATGGCTAAGTAGAGATCCGTTATACCTCGAGTAGCTTACAATTCGCGCAAATGTGCTGAGTACAGCCATCATCAGAGTACAGAAGCCGCTGGACCAGTATGTTCACTGATGGATTAAATTTCGCAGTAGCTCTAGTATAATCAATGAATACATCAGTTATGCATAGAGGTATTTACAGTTCCCAGCACGGTGTTTGGTACATCTGCGAACAGAGCATTTTAACCGTTGCCTTAATCTGCTCAATCATGAAATAAATCCAATTGCAATTAAAAAATGACGAAAGACTGACGCATTTGCGCTCGAGATAATAACAACTGACAAAGCATTTCTGAGTACCGACATCGTCACCGTGTTTCAACCGTTGGACTAACTTTGTTCACATATAATTTACGTTTAACGTCAATTCTGGGATTATCAATGGATAGTATTTTTATGGATAGTGGTGTTTACAAATTACAGAACGTTTCTTAGTCCTTCCACTATCGGAGCACTGCAGCAGTTGAATTATTCTGTATCGAGTAGATATAAATTCCTCAGAAGTCCGAGAACAATCAATGTATACAGCAGTTGTAGCTCGAGATGTTCACAATTACCAGAAAGGTAGTTGGTACATCCACCAATCGATCACTGCTGCCGATGAATTGATCTGTTTAATGATGATGAAGATTCTATTGCAAATCTAGAATGACGTAGGAGTGAGCTCTACTCGCTCCAGCCATTAACAACTGACGAAACAATACCGAGTGCAGGTGTCATCACGGTCGAGCAGTTGTTAGATTATTATGCAACCTGGTGTTGTAATTTCCATATTAAGTGTACAGTAATGAATGTATTGGACGCTTATGGCTGGAGATATTTAAAATTCCCGGTATGGTAGTTGGTACATTTACTAAACAGAGCACTGCCTCCGTTACATTTCACAGCTATATTATGATTAAGGTTCCATAGCTATTCTTGGATGACAAACGACAGATACATTATAGCTGGAGATATTAACGTTTGACATAACAGTAATGAGCACAGCAATCATGGCAGTGTTCCAGCCGTTAGACTACTCTGCTCACCGATGATCTAGATACCATGGATCTTCTAGAATGGTCAATGCATACATCAGTTATGGCTAGGGGTATTTGCAATTCCCGGTACGGTAGTTGGTACATTCACCAATAGAGCACGCTAGTCGTTGGATCAATCTTTTCAGTGACGTTCTATATTCTATTGCAATTCTAGAACGACAAATATCTATCTGATTATCGCTGGAGACATTAAAGTTTGTCGAAACTGTAATGAGTAAAGCCATCATCACAGTACTGTAACCGTTGGACTTATTTGTTCACTGATGACTTAGATTCCGCAGCAGCTCAAGAAAAATCAGTGAATGCATCAGATATGGCTAGCCACACTTACAATTCCCTGTACGATGGTTGACACGTTCACCACATTAGCACTGCATCCATCGGACTAATCGATTTAGTGATGATTTATATTCTATTGCAATTCCTGCATGACGAAAGGTTGACCCATTGTCTCTCGACACGTAAACAATTGACGAAACACCACTGAATATAGCCACCATCACAGTACTGTAGCCGCCGCATTCATTTGTTCACTGATGATGATCCATTGAAAAACAGGTACAGAATGTTCAATATTTATTACGGTTATGGCTAGAGATATTTATAAATGTTAGTACGATTCTTAGTGCAACAATCAACAGAACACTGCACCCGCTGGATTCATCTGTTCAATTGTGATTTAGATTCTATTTCAATCCTAGAATGACAAAAGTCTGACCCATCGACGCTAGAGGCACTAACGAGGGATGAAGCAGTACTGTGTACGGGAATGGTCACAGTACCGTAGTAGTTGGGTTAAGGTGTTCAATTATGATGTATATGCCAAAGCATGGCTGGAGTAATCAGTGCATGGTACGGTTATGGTTGAAGATATTTAAAATTTTCAGTACGGTAATTGGTATATCCGCCAATGGAGCACAGTTTCCATTGTATTAATCACTGTTCACTGACCACCTATGCAGTTCAAAAATTGTAAAGTGACCAATGGATACAGTAACTGTCGCCGCAGACATTAACATACGTCTAAACAGAACGAAGTGCAGCCATAAATACAGGAATGTAGCCACCATATTAGTTTGTTCACTGATGATTTACATTCCGCAGCATCTCTGGAGTATACAATACATAGATCGGTTATGCCTATATATATATTTGGCTGTACGGCGCTTAGTTCATCCACCAACAGGGCACTGTAGTCATTGGATTTATCTTTTCATTCATGTAGTAGACTGTCAAAGGGTTCTAGAATGATCAGCGTATAGAAAAATTTTCGCTAGAGACACTGACATATGTCAAAAGAGTACATAGTACAGTCATCATCACAGTACTGAAGCCATTGTTTAATTTGTTCACTTGTGATACATCTTCCGCTGCAGATCTATAATAAAAAATTTTTATATGTGTTATCGCTGGACGCAGTTACAGCTGGCAGTGCGACACTTGGTACATTCACCTACATAACACTGTTGCGTTTGGACTACTCTGTTCATTGATGATTTAATTTTCATGGCAAATATGGAATAACAAATGTATAGATCAGTTAAAGCTATTGATAATTGGAATTGGCAATACGGTACTTGGCACATCCACCTACAGAGCACAGTGACCGTGGATTAATCTGTTCAGCGATGACATAAATTCTATAACACCTCTAGAATGATGAATGTATAGAGCATATATCGGTAGTGATATTGGCATTTGACAATACAGAACTGAGGGTAGCTGTCTAAACAATACCACGGGCAATGGAAAAATCTGTTCTCTGATCACCTATGTCTTTCAGCAATTGTAGAATGATCAATGGATGGAGATATTGATGCTGGAGGCATTGATATATATCAATAGAGTACTGAGTATAGCAATAATCAGTGCCCTGCAACAGTTTGATTAACCAGGTCACTGGTGATTTAAACTGTATAGCAATTCTAGGATGAAAAAGGCAAATAAATTGGTATCCGAAACATTAACAATTGCCAACTTAGTGCTGAGAGCAACCATCACCACCCTACTGCAGACGCTGGATTAAAGTCTTCACCTGTGATTTAAGATCCACAGCAGTTCTAGGATGATGAATGCATAGTAAAGTTATGGCTAGCGACAATTAAAATTGACAGCACGGCACATAGTACATGCACTACCAGATCTCTGTAGCCGTTGCATTAGTGTGTTCACGGATGACCTGTATTCTAGAGCAATTCTAGCGTGACTAACGACAGATCTATTATTGTTCGTGACGTTAACAATTGAAATAACCGAACTGATTACAGCCATGGTCACACTACTGTAGTCGCTGTATTAATTTGGTTGCCGATGATTTAAGTACTACCACAATCCTAGAATGATCAACGTATGGAGCAGTTGTAGCAAGAGATATTTACTGTTCGCAGCACGGTACCTGTGACATCCTCCAACAGAACACTGTTACCGTTGGATTAGTTAGTTCAGTGATGATGTTTACTCTATAGCTATTTCAGAATGACAAAGGACAGATGCATTACATTTCGAGAAGTTGACGAAGGACAACAGAGTACTGCTTATGTACATCGTGACAGTCCTGTAGCAGTTGCAATAACCTGTGCACGGAATGTCTGAATTCCGCAGCAATTCTAGAATGGTCAATGTACAGAACGTGTATGACTAGAGGTATTTACAGTTGGCACCACGATATCTGGTACATCCATCAACGAAGCACTGTCGCAGATGGGTTAGTCTGTTCAATGATATATTATATTCTGTAGCAGCTCTGGAATGACAAATTGCAGATCAATTGCATCGCAAGGCATTAACATCTGTTATAGCAGGACTGAGTACAGCTATCACCCCTGTAACGTATCCGATGGAATAATTTGTTCTCCGACGACTTAAATCCCAGAACACTTGTAGAATAACAAATATATAGCACGCTTATGGCCAGAGATATTTGGAGTTGAGGGTATGGTACTTAGTACGTACAGCAGCATTGTAGCCTATGGATTAATCGGTTCAATGATGTTTTATGTTTTATAGCAATTCTGGAATGTCAAGGGATATATCCATTGTCCCTCCTATTGACACCACAGTACTGAGTGCTGCCATCATCATAGTACTGAAGCAGTTAGAATAATTTCTTCATTGGTGGCTCAAATTCAACAGCAATTCTAGAATAATCAATGAATTGTAAGGTTATGGCTTGAGATGTATATAATTGATTGTACGGTTCGTATCACGTATACCAACACATCACAGTGTCCGTTGCAATAATCTGTTCAATGATGATTTAGATTCATAGCGACTATCGAATATCAAAAGACAGATCTACTACCGCTCGAGATACTAAAAACTGACGACACTGCAATAAGTACAGTCATCAACTGCACCATTGCCGCTGGAATAATTTGTTCACTGATGCCTCAGCTTACATAATATATCTGGAATAGTCAATGTACCCATCAGTTATGGCTAGAGACATTAAGGATTCCCAGGAAGGTGGTTGATACATTTACCAATAAGGCAATGTAGCCAGTGGAATTCTCTTGTTAGTGACGGTTGAAATGCTTCCGGAATTCTAGAGAAACAGTGGACCGACCCTATATGTCTCGAGGCGGTAACAATTGCCGAAAATGTACTGAGTACAGCCACCATCACTGTACTTT
This sequence comes from Eufriesea mexicana, assembly GCF_001483705.2. Lineage (NCBI taxonomy): Eukaryota > Metazoa > Arthropoda > Insecta > Hymenoptera > Apidae > Eufriesea > Eufriesea mexicana. The sequence goes on along the minus strand of NW_016916951.1, from coordinate 3,786 downwards.
CACTGTTAGACTAATTTGTTCATTGATAACTTAACATTAGCAGTAATTCCAGATTAATGAATGCATAGTAAATCTATGTCAATAAATATTTTCAATTAACACGACTGTTCATAGTCTATTCGTAAGAGGAGCGCTGTAGCCACTGAAATAGCCTGTTCATTGCTTGTGTATATTCTAGAGCAACTCTAGAATGACAAAGGACAGTTCCGTTATAGCACAAGATATTCGCAATTCACATAACAGAACTGAGTACAACCATCATCACAGTACTTTTGCCGTTGGGCTAGTTTCCTCACTGATAACTGTAATTTACCAGCAATTCAGGAATGATCAGTGTACAGCAATACTATGGCTAGAGATAATTCGAAATGAGAGCACCCTACTTGGTGCATAAATCAACAGAGCTCTATAGAAGCTGGTTTGGTGTGATCATCAATAAAGTGGATTCTACAGCAATTCCTGAAGTGGGAAATGCTGATCCCTTGTAGCTCGATATATTAACAACTGACAAATCCGTACCATATGCAGCTATCATCGCACTACTGTAGACGTCGGATTAATTGTTTCGCTGCTGACATATGTTTCTCGGTATTTCTAGAATAATCAATCTATGCATCAGTTATATATAAAATATTTACAATTCCCAGTCCGCTACTTCATTCATCCATCAATATAGAACGGTAGCCGTTGCACTATCTGCTCAGTGATGATTTTTATTCCACATTAGTTCTAGAATAATCAATTTATACATCAGTTATGGACAGATATACTTACAACTCCCACAAACGTAATTGGTACGTCCACCATTAGAGCACAGCAGCCATTGGATTAATCTCTTCAGTGATGATTAACATCCCTTTGCATATATAGAATGGATAAGGGCTGACCCGTTGTCGATCGAGATATTAACAATTGGCGAAGGGGAACTGTGCACAGACATCATCACAGTACTTTAGCCGATGCACTAACTAGTTCACCGATAAATTAAGTTTAACAGCAGCTCTAGAGTAGTCAATATATAGTGCGGTTGTGGCCACAGATGCTTACAATTGACAGGACGGCACTTAGTACATCCATCAGCGGAGCACTGTGCCGTTGAGCTAAGCTGCTCAACGATAACGTGTATTCTGTATCAATTCTAGTTTGACAAAAGGCAGGTTCGCTATAGCTCGTTATATTAACTACTGACATAACGGTACTGAGTGCAGTCATGTTCGCAGAACAGCAGCCGCCGTATTGATGTCCTCAGCGGTGACTTCAGTTCAACAGTGTTTCAAGAGTAGTCAATATATACAGCTGATAAGTCTAGAGATATTATCATTTCCCACTACACTAGTTGGTACCTTCAACTGCAGAGCACTCTGTGCATGGGATTAGTCTGTTCATTGGTGAAATATAATCTGTTGCAATTATAGAATGACGACGCACTGACGCATTATCTCTCGCGGTATGGACAATGGACGACACTGTTCTGACTACAGCTGTCATCACAATAATGTAACAGCTGGAATAATTTGCTCACTCATAATTTAAATTTAACCGCAATTCTAGAATACTCTTTGTACAGTACGATTATGGCTAGAGGTATTTGCGATCGGCTGTACGGTTATCATTACTTCCACCAATAAAGAACAGTAGCCGTTTGATTAATTTCTTCCGCTATGATTTAAGTTCAATTGCAATACTGAAATTGCAGGGGTCTTACGAAGAGTTGCCATAGACATTAACAATGGACATATAGATACCGTGTGCAGCCATTATAACAGTATTGCAGCGGATGGATTAATCAAGCCACCGACGATTCAGATTCCACAGTGGTTCTAGAATAATCAGGGTATACATCTGATATGGATTGAGATATTTGCAATTCCCGGTTTAATAGTCGTTACATCCACCAATAGATTACTGCAGCAGATGCATCAATTCGTTTCTCTGATGATATAAACTATATTGCAATTCCACAATGGCAAAAGGATTACACATTATCGCCCGAAACGTTAACAATTGAAGAAACAGTAGTATGTAGGGACATCTCCATCATAATTTAACCGTTCGACTAATTTGTGCACTGATAATTTAACGTTAACAGCAATTCTAGAATAATCAATATATGGTACGGTTATGGCTACAGATATTTGCAATGGACTGTACGGTCCTCAGTACATCCATCAACGGAGCAATGTAGCCGTTAAATTAACCTCTTCAATAGTAATGTAGATTCTATAGGAATTCTACAATGAAAAAGGAAGGATCCGTTACATCTCGAGGAATTAACAATTGACATAACAGTACTGATTACTGGTTTCGTCACAGTTCCTCATAGGCAGGATTAATATGTTCAGTGATGACATATATTCCACAGTGTCTCTAAAATAACCAATGCATACATCCGTTATGGCTAGAGATATTAACAACCTCCGGTACGGTAGCTCGTACATTCACCAATGGAGCACTGTAGTCATTGGATTAATCCCTTCGGTGATGCTATATGTACATTGCAATTGATGAATAACAAAAGACTATCCCATTATTGCCCGAGGCATCAGATATTGTCGAAATATAACGAGTACAGTAATCATCACCATATATTATCTGTCAAACTAGTTAGCTCACTGATAACTTAAATTTATCATCAATTGTAGAATAATAAATGAATTCTACGGTTATGGCTAGAGATATTTATAGCAGCAAGTACGGCTCCTAGTAGATCCATCGACGGAGCAATGTAGCCGTTAAATTAAACTGTACAATGACGATGTAGATACTGTGCCAATACTAGTACGACAAAAGACAGATCCGTTATAGCTCTAGATATTGACAATTGACATAAAAGTAGAGAGTGCAGCCATCAGCACTGTGCTGCAGCTGTTGGAGTAATCTGTTCTCTGGTGGATTGAATTCCCCTGTAGCTCCAGAATAATCAATTTATACATCGGTTATGACTAGAGATGTTTACAATTCTTAGTACGGTAGCTGTTACAATCTCCAATAGAGCACTGTAACCGTGTTTTATGTATTCAGTGGATTCATAAAGTCTGTTGCATTTCTAGAATGGCGAAGGTAAGACCCATTATCGCTCGAGATATTAGCAATTTTCGAAATGGTACTACGTACAGGCATCAACACAGTTCTGTAGCCGCTATTTAATTTGTCCACTGGTGATGCAAATTCCATTGCAAGTCTGTAGTAATCAATGTTTAGCACGGCAACAGACGGAGTCATTTACAATTGACAGTACGGTAATTGGTACATACACTAGCACAGCATCGTAGCCTTTCGATGAATCTCTTCACTGATGATTTTGTATTCTACATCAATTCTAGAATGAAAGATCATATATCCGACATCCCTCAAAATGCTAAAATAGGTAACACTGTAATTAGTACGGTCATCGCCAAAGTACTGTAACCATCATATTACTTTGTTCACTGATGACGTGAATTCTAACGCAATTCTCGAATAACATTTGTGTCGTACGGTTACAGATAGTGATATTTACAATTGAGAGTATGTTACCTATTTCACGTACCAAAATTCGAATGCAGCCGTAGGTTAAATATGCTGAGTGTCCATTTAGGATCTACAGCAATTCTATAATGAAGAACGACAGATCCATTGTCCCATTAGATATGAAAAATTGGCAACAGGCTGCCGAGTGCAGCCATCGCCGCAGTTCTGTGGCCGTTGGAACAACTTGTTCGCTGACCACATAGACTACAAGGCATTTCAAGGACAATCAATGCATAGCATGGCTGTGGCTAGAGACATTCACAATTGACAGTGCGG